>NW_009259602.1:587202-611113 GCF_000687185.1 Egretta garzetta | reverse complement strand
CCTCGGTGCAAAGGCCTCGCGGAGCTGCGGGGCGGTTGCCTTGGTGCGTGGCGAGTGACCTCTGCGGAGCCGGGGGCCCGTATGCCTGCTGCCGTCCTCTTTTAGTCCACTTTCTGCAGCCTGCAGTAGCCAGTCCTGATTTTTAGACACCAATGTTTAACTAGGCGTAACGAGAAGTTTTGTTTTTAGATGGGATGAATTATGCTTGCAACTTGTGAGCAACACTGTGCTCCCTAATCTGTCACCTTTTGCTCAAAATTTAGGTATTCCTAAAGAGTGCCTTAACCTGAAATATTCCTTGGAGTAGACACTTGAATTTCTCCAAAGGAAAGCTTCAGAGAGGGAAGTTGTCTTTTATACTTCTTGGAGAAGATCCCTAAGCTTTGTTAGTTAATAATAAAAATGATAATATGCATAGTTTGCTCCAGGCGCTTACTCCTAGGAGCCCAAGTGATTTTGCTATGTTCGCATGTGAATAGCTGTTAGTGTTTATACAGCAGTGGTATTAGGCAGTTGTTATGAAACCTGCACATATAAATACCAAGCCACAGCAGAAAAAAAACCTGTTGTCAACACCGTCTTTTCATGGGCCAAATACTCCTCTGGTTCTGTTTGTACCTCCTGAGTAGAAAAAGCTAGTGGGTTAAATCTGGGAGAGTGAATAGATGGAAGAGCTAGAAAGCAATCTCAGTTAAATTAAAGCCATGAATGGATCCTGAAACGCCATGTCTATATTTCTCACAGTAAATCACTGAGTGATGAAGAAAACCTGAAGCTGTTTGGGAAATGCAACAATCCAAATGGCCACGGCCACAACTACAAAGGTAAGGAGTTGACTTCCATGCTTACACATGTAGCCGTGGACAGAGGCTGCTCTCAAGGCAGGCTGGTGTGAATGTGGAATAACCCATGGGAGAGCTGGGCCAGTCATGTGTCTCAGCAGTCTGGTATGGCTTTTAGTGGCTGGTTTGGGGGTTTTTTAGAATTAGAAGGAATCCTCAGCAGCAGGAGGTTGAACCATGGCAGGGATTTGCAAGCTGTTACGTTCAATAGATAATAAATATTTATCTCAGAATGTCTCTTCATTATTCCAATCTATTTGTTTATAATCTGCAAAATCACCATGTTTTGAATGAAGATTTATCTAAGCAAAAGACATGCAATTTAAGCAGCCCATAAACTTTATTTGAATATTGTTTTCATACGTTGTTCTCCTACCATGTATAGCCTATGCACGTAGAATCAGATTTCTCCAGTTACTAGGCTGGCTCCCTGTTTAGCACTGTAGGTGCTAGTATTGTAGGTACCCGGAAACGTCTGCTACAGAGCTACTAGCTTTACCAGGAAAAACAGATTGACAAGTTGCTGGACTGAAGATCTGTCCCTCATTTTAAAGCTGACTTACAGGCACAACAGTTCTTGCTTTCTCATATAAGGGTGTTCCCACTATAAAAAAAATTGCTGGAAAGCTAGGGAGACGTCTCTCAAACTGTTCCTTGCCAGGGCAGGGGGCGGGAGGGAAGAGAGAGAGTGAGAAAAAGAGCACCAAGGGGCTTTTCCACCCCAGAGGAGAATCACAACCAGGCTCAAATCACTCTCTATTTTTGTGAGTCCCACAGTGAGCTTTGATTCCGTTCTCAGCTCCTGGGGTTAGTGGGAAGGAATGCTGAGCTTAAAAGGATGATGTTTCTAACTGTTTGTCTCTTTTGTTGAAAAGACTCCTGGGTTGTAATGACACCTTGCAGTAATTCTAGTTCTTAGTTGGTGGCCACTTCATCCCTTACTTTCCTTCTCCGGTATTCTGTTCTGTCAGAAGGCTTATAAGCTAACCCCTCATCTTATTGTCTCGGGAGATCTGGTGATTGTATGGGCACCTAGGGTGTCTGCATTCTCCAGAAGAATTTGCTGATCAAGAGACTCTGATCTCGAGTGTGCAGGGTGGAGGCTGTCATAGGGAGTAGGTACTTGAGAAGTCATCTGGTCTTCTCTCTGCCTTCAAGGGGCATTTCAGGGGTAGTGGTCTGTTTCTGGGCATCAGACCTTGCAGAATGACTTTTTGACAAGCTGTGACACTGAGTCATTATTCTTTGCGGAGTGGATACCCATTTTATAAAAACAGTCCTGCTTTTACGTGCTAGGAAGCCTGCACCAGTCCTTGTGGATTAGCCATGAATGGGTTGTCTGTCCCAATCAGTAGTGTATTTTGTTGTTAGGGTCATGGTGCCATGGTGTCATTGTGACCTGATATTTTCTTTTTTTCAGTTATAGTCACTGTGCGTGGAGAGGTAAGTGTGATCAACAGCTTTTTCCATTCCTTAGGGTGGCAGGGTAGATAGATGGGTCCCCGTCTTCCATAGTACTGAAGTTGTAGCTCAATTGCTAGGTTTCCCAGGGCATTTGTGGAAACACTGTATACATCACTACAGAAGAAGTTTTTCCATAATCACTGTCCTATTCACCTTGCCTCTAACAAGGATTTGCAGATGACCATATTTAATACAAGGTTTGTAGTTATCCTCTGAGCACATAACAGTCTGCCAGAGCCTTGCTGCAGAATATATAGGCTCTGGTCAGATGTATGGGGCACCTTTGGGTGACTGCTGAGCCACAGGGAGGCTTAGCACTTCCAGTAACTGGTTCTCTGCTGGTTTATCGAAGTATTTTGCTGCAAAAATAAAAGGAAATTCAGCTTTTGCAGTTGTTTTTCACCCTTCATCCTGTAATTTTTCTGTGTATTCTGCAGAGTTGTTTAGATAACACTTTGGTTTTAGTGTTTTCCAAACAACTTTCTGAAGATTCATAGGAGAGGGAGTTTCTATTCAGATCTGAAACTAAAATTCTAAAGTCTCTGCCTTCTGCATTCCCCAAATACGCTGTGAACTACACAACCTGGTTTTGTTCTGGAGCTGTGCCTTCTCCAGGTGTGAGGATGCCCTGAGCTCAGGCTGGTCTCTGTTTTGTCCCTGGTTGTTCAACCCAACAGCTTAATGCCTGTTTTCCTGCTTATGGTCATGCTAGATTGTTGAAGACTGAGTGTTTCAGTGAGTTTTTCTCACTGGTTTTAGCTTTTATGAGAGAGTGGAACAACTGGAGTTGTTTGTGTGCTGTATGTAGCCTTTGGGAACAGCACAGGAATAGAGTTGGAATCCAGTGTGTGAAGGTGAAAAGATATTTTTCTTGTGGCTCAGGTGTCTTGAGCGCACAGATATTCACAGTCTGATTTGTACACACGGAAGCCTTGGTAATAAGGACATGTAGCTAGGCCACTAATCTCCCTTTTGTTTTCCCTGCAGATTGACCCAGTCTCAGGAATGGTTATAAACCTGACAGACCTGAAAGAATATATGCAGGTAATAGTACTATTTTCCTACACATCCCCTGGGAAAATTGATTAGAGCTTAGCAATGTCTAGTAGTAGGGTGGAGGCATGGTGAATTGATGTTAGGAAATAAAGAAGAAATTAAGGAATAATTTAAGACTAAAATGCTTTTAGCACTGTGATGTGAGGCAGTACCACTCCAGGTAGGAAGTTAACAGGTGGATGCAGGGCTCTCATCCTTTTGTGCATACCGTCGCCTTGCTCCAGTCCCATTTGCATGGTAATTTGAACTGCAACTCCACTGACCAACAGGGACAAGGTTGTCACTGTTTTCTCTCTGCAGGAGGCAATCATGAAACCGCTTGACCACAAAAACCTGGATAAAGATGTGCCATACTTTGCTGAGCTTGTGAGGTGGGTGATGGGGACTCCTCGTGGCATTGGTTGCAGGGTTAAGGAACAGTCTTAAGGTCTTAGTCCTACATCTGAAAGAGCACCCTTGATACCTGTGTGTGTAACACACCTGTGACACACATTTGTGCATGTCAGGCGCCGGGTGCCCTGCCTGCCTTCCAGCCCTGCTGCCGTGCAGCCTGCCTCACTGTGCTGGGCTGGGTGCAGGCCTGCTGGGGCAGCTGCTGTCCCACATACCCAGGAAGGCACCGCTTGCTCGCACCTGAGGAACCCTTTGCAAATTGGCACTTGTCACATGAGACTGCTCTGTGGACAGCTTGGGGAGACAGATATGACCTCGTTAGACCTCATTTCATCCACGTTTGCTGGCAATGGTTCAAGCCCCACTTACATTCTGGGTGTCATCATGTGAAAGCCGCCCGCGTGGTTCCCTGTGGCCTTTAGCATCTCCCCCTGCCTATTCTGGGTACAGCCTCAAATATCATTGCTGTCATTCTGAATCTGCTTGTGTTTCATTCTTAGCACCACAGAGAACGTTGCAGTGTTCATCTGGGAAAACCTCAAGAAGCTCCTGCCCATGGGAACTCTTTATAAGGTCAAAGTGTATGAAACGGACCAGAACATTGTTGTTTATAAAGGAGAAGAAACAATCTCTGAGAAGTGAAATGAGCTTAAGCTTAATTGGTCAGAAACCGCTGCATAATCAGATCGGCAGATTACTTCAACCCTGCTCACTGTATTTCCTACACCTAGACATAGGCTATGTATTACATAAGGACAAGTACAGATGTCTCAAGAATTCTTACAGCAATCTAGCAATTCGGGTTTTCACAATTTGTTGATTTGTCTGCTTTTTCTCAAGACATTCCTGTTTTGCAAACCCAAGCCACCAAGCTGATGTGAAATTTTCAATTGTGCCATGTTAAATAAAGCAGCTTTCTAGAGAGGAGATGGCCTGGCAAAATGTATGTCCTGTCCAGTGACAAAAGGCTTTGATTTTTCTCCAATTAAATGTTGGATTAATTTATTATTTTTAATAACGTGGTTGTCTTTGGTGGTGTTTTGGTTCTTGATCAAATAGTGAAACATCCTTGAGAATGATAACTACATGATTCTCTTCTTTTTTTTTTTTTCCCATGTGCTATAGGCTCATTTCTTGTGGATAGCAGGTCTTTGTCTGTGTAAGGAACTGATACAGTGAGCAATATAGCTTACAAAGCATGCTGGGATAACGAGAACAGTATGTTGTTGAGAATCAGCATGGGAAGCTGAAGAAACTGCAAAGTTGAAACATTACAGCCCCAGTGGTGTCAAGAGTGCCCTGATGCATGGGTGAAAGTGGAAGCAGGTGAGAATAAACCCTTAAATAGTGGTTATCCAGCTGGTGTCCCAAAGATGCCACTCTTCTGAAGGTTTGCTGAGAGAACACTTTTCATCTTAGAAAATTCTGGTAGATTTTGTCTCATTGTAGTACTCACTTCTTAGATACCCTGTGGTGCTATGTCAGCTCAGGGCAAGTACGGATATATAGACATAATCCTCACCTGGCTGAGGAGTCATCCCTGCTGCAGGAGACTTTCCATTCTGCATCTGATAGTGGACAGCCAAAATAGTAGGGGAGGACCTGTGATACCTGGAGTCTATATCCACTGGAGCCCCCTGGAAAGCTTGTTGGCACAAGCAGCTGGATCAAGCATGTTATTCTTAATGAGTTCTGTAGGGACAGGATCAAACTCTCTCATCTTTCTGGAGAAAGCAGTCAGCTCACGTTGCTGCTGTGATGATCAATAGCTACACGGTATTTTCCTCATCAGAATCCCATGTTGGGAAGGCCTTGTAGACAAAAGAAGCACTTGGTATGCGTCAGTCATCAGGGCTTCAGGTTCCTCCTGTCACTTGCAGATTAGGAGATGCAACACCGTTCAGCATAGGTTGTTACAAAAGGATGAGGCTGTGAGATAAGTATAAATGAACACTAACCAAATTATTCTGAAGCTTCCCAAAATTGCAGGCATAACGTGAAAGCTAAGTGCTGAAAGAGGAATGCATGTAAAACCAGTTAGGGAACAGTTACTGTAGCAACATCCTGAAGAGTAATTTGGTATGGCTGTGAAGAATAACTTAATGCATAGAATTAAAAAAGTTATATCCAGGGTAATAATTCCCTTGCTTTACATGGAAATTATGCATCTGAATAATGGTAGCAAACAGCACCGTTTAGAAAGGTTTAATGAAGGTTGCCTAATAGTTAACCTTGGCCTGACTCTACTACAGGCTGAGGGTAAAGTATCCTTCTGTAGCTACCAGTTCTACTAGAAAGCAGTTTTTACAGTTAGAATCATAGAATCACTTTGGTTGGAAAAGACCTTTGAGATCATCGAGTCCAACCTTTAACCTAACTGTGCCATCCCACCACTAAACCCTGTCCCCAAGCACCTCATCTATCCTTCTGCTATATACCTCCAGGGATGGGGACTCGACCACCTCCCTGGGCAGCCCATTCCAGAGCCTGACAACCCTTTCTGTGAAGTTTTTCCTAATGTCTAGCCTAAACATGTCCTGGCACAACTTCAAACCATTCCCCCTCATCCTATTGTCCGTTACCAGGGAGAAGCGGCCGACCCCCACCTCGCTACAGCCTCCTTTCAGTTCCTCCTTTTTCAGTTCCAACAAATGCTTTGACTGCTTTCTTTTAAACTATGTCTGCTTTATATGAGGACAATTCTGTGCTGTCTCCTGCCTTCATCCATCTTTGCTCAAAGTTCCTGGATGAGCAGAATAGGGAATAGTAGGAAAAGGCTGGAAATAAGGGATATTCCAACCTTTCTTCTTTGGCAGAGCAAAACCTCTGCCATGGAAGCTCCAACACTGTGGTTTGTTTCCCCTGCTGAAGTTAGTACTCTGGTGAGTAAGTGGCTGAAGGTTTATTCCAGTGTCACGCAAGTAGGGAGTGCTCAGTGCATCAGATGAAGGAGACACACTGTTGCACCTTCTTCCCCCTTTTTCCCCAATCAGATGTGAAACCAATCAGCTCTTTTCAGTGTGGACTCTGGCTGGGCATGTTTTGCAGCTCATCTGAATGCTCCCGGTGGTTTGTAGTTCACTAGTGTGCGAGGTCATTCTGGTTTGCTAAAATGATGTAAATCATGCTGGGTGGTCGCTGATGATGATGATGATTCACAAAGTGTTTGCTGTTTTCCGTGAGTCATGGAGACTAAAGCATGTCATGTGGTGTCTTTATCAGAAGAGTAATTTAGCTGTTGACATTGTTGACAAGAAACAAGCAAACAATTGGTTACATCTACCTAGCACAGCCCGTTGCTATTATTAGCATGAAGTCAGATGCTGGGCCAGAAAAAACTAGCTCAAATTCCTCATCCTTTACTGCAGTGCAGCATAGCCCTGACAAAGTCCCACAATAGCTTGGGCGTTTATATTTATTGCTGTGTTGTGTGTTGGAGATGTATTCATATCCTTTATTCTGATCTCTCCGGTTTAAGTGTCAGCAGATCTGGGGAGATGGAAATAAATTGGTTGACTGGGTAGTTGCTTGGATGGAGGGGGTGGGCAGTATCGGAGCTGGAATTGTAATTGCCTACCTCCCAAGAAATTACAGTGTATTCTGTCCCTTCTCCTGCTTAGAGGGGTCTTGAT
Source organism: Egretta garzetta (assembly GCF_000687185.1). Lineage (NCBI taxonomy): Eukaryota > Metazoa > Chordata > Aves > Pelecaniformes > Ardeidae > Egretta > Egretta garzetta. The sequence goes on along the minus strand of NW_009259602.1, from coordinate 603,726 downwards.
CTTTGCAGGTGCGTGTGAGCTGCATGTAGGGAAGTCTCTGTAGGAATCAGCCTCCAAATTCACAGGTTAGGAAGGGAGGGAATAAGGAAATAATTAACTCACATAATTAAACATTAAGCATTTCTGTGCTGTGACTTAGTTACTGAGTAATGGAATTGTTTGAAGGAGAACTGTTCAGATGATGGTGGGGTCCAAGACAGCAATTAAAAGGTCAAAGCTGATCCCAGGAGAGCTACTGTAGGAGCAAGACTTCCAGCCTTAGTGCACATAAATGTAAATAGCAGTATAATGACACCAAGACCAGAAAAGTGCTGTGTTTAGTAGGAACTGAGGGGGAAGACCCAGTTCTGCCTCCCTGTCACATGGAGAGGTAAATCATTAGGTTATATTGAAGAGGAGTAGTGCCAGGGCAGGGACTGAGTGAATGGGGAGTCTGTGCAAAAAGCTGGCCACGTTGGTTGCTTGCGCTGCGCTTACGCTCACATTGTGCTTCAGGCAATGTGACCATTTGGTTCTGCCAGCTAGAAGCAAAGCAAAGTTTGGGGGTGCCCAATTTCAAAGGAAAGCTGTTTAGCAGCAGCTCTTCTTTTTTATTAATTGTTTCTAGGGAACATTTTCCCATTCTGCCTCGCTGCAAGGAGAAAAAGTCTTCTCTTTTCTGTGGTTGAAACACACTGACCACAGGACGACTGTCAGTTCAGCCCCAGCTTTTGCAGTGTGGATAGTGGGAATTGATCATTTTCCTATGATGCCTGAAATTACGAAACGTCGCAGAGCATAAGGGACACCATTACAAAAGGATCAGCAAAGCGAAAAACAGTGGCTAGGACTGAATCAAGATCTGCCACTCAGTCTTATGTGCCACTCCCTAGGCTTTTATAGCTCATTGTAGCTCCAGCAATGACCGAGTTAATAAATAATCCAGGCATTGCTTCTGATGAGGGACTGTGTGTCGGTCATGGAGCCCACACCAGGAGCTGCTCCTCCAAGTTCAGACAACCGGCAATATCTTATGATTCCTGAGTTGAGGTTTTCCCTGTAGCATGGCTTTGTTGTATGTGTGCACAGTGCCTGGAAGGCAAGAAAGGCTGCAAGGGTGTTCACAGGACCTCTGCCTGCTTTGGTGCCCAAGACTGGCAGTGCCTTGGGAGGGAACGAGAGGTTGAATGAAGCAACAGGGAGCCCCCAACTTTGTTCTGCAAAAAGGTTGGGAAGATCGCTGTGAACAGAGCAGCGGGCTGTTGGGAGAGAAGGAGTTGCTGTCACTAAGAGCTGCTGAGCTGCCGAGAGAGAGGACTCATCCCCGTCTCTGCCCGGAGTTCTCAGCTGAGAGCCAGAGGGCTGACTTGCTGGGTGACATTTTCCTAGCTGCTCACTGCACGTTCCTCATTTTCTGGGGGCCTTGCCTGGGGTGGTTGTTGGGTTACTCCCCGAACGAGTGATGCACTGCCTCCTGCTATATCTATATTAATTAACATATTAATGAGAAGTGAAATCTGTACTCCAAGAAGCTGGGGTGAGCCCCGACCTCCCAGCACCATAGCAGTGCACTTCAACACTGGCTGCTCTTCACTGGCAGCTCTCTGGCGAGTGTTGGAAATGGGCCAGGGAGACAAACTGTCTCATTTCTGTGGACCTTCCTCATGTCAGCCTACCTGGCTGTGCACAAAAGTGTTGTGGCTTTCTCAGAAGCGAAGACAGGCTAGAGAGCTAGAGCGTGAGCTGCCAAGGGGCATTTTCTAGGAGAAAGGGTTGTCTTATATGTGATGATTCATTTGTCTTCTACATGCACCCCCCACAGCTGTAGGACCTTGTTGGTCTCTGCCATGTGTTTCTGCTGCAGAACTCCAGCAAAATGCTTGACATCCTTATACAGATTCTGTGGTGGAGTGGCTCCATGATTGCCTTTGGGGCAAAAAAGGAAGACATAGGCAGATGTCCTGGTGGCAGGGCCAGATAATGTGGCATATTCTTGTCTCTTGGGACATCTAGCTCTGAATCAAAGGAGGATCTTCCTTTGCTTGCACTTCAGGGTTGGAAACTGAGGTGATGCTAGTTCTTTTCTTAGTGTTATTGATGACTACTATGTTTGGCTACTGCATTGGGGTTTTTTGTGTTCTCTAGAGCAGTTTCACATGTTTTAGTCTCAGCAATGCCTTTTGCTCACTGATGTGAGCTTCTTGGGTGTTGCAGGCCCCACCCTTATTTCCCTTCCTTCTAGAGCAAGGAAATTTCCATATGTTGGGCTCAAATTCCTGGTTACAATGCAGTACCCTTTGCACTCCTTTTCCTGGGTATGTTTGTGAATTAAGTTTTACCAGGGAAATTAGACAGGGATGTAAAAGGAAGTGCTAGTATTTGCTGCTGAATAGTGTACAAGGTAATGAGAATGCCACTGATGAGACCTATCAACGGGACAAAGCCAGTGCGAGTTGATCTCCCTGGAGGTGAACTGCATTGCTCTGAATGTCCTGTACTCACAGATAAATGGGAGTTGCCACAAAAATTTCACTAGTATTATCCAAGACAAAGAGCTGTAATCTTACGAGATAGGCATATCAACAGTGAGAACGGTAGTTTACAGCACTAATTAGAATTTTATTGTGTTGTGCACTGCAATAGCAGAAGATACCACATACTCAGATCTCTTCTAATTACCCTGCCAGTGAAACAGATGTCAATTTAAAAGCTGGGCCCTAAAAATTTATTTCTACTAAATTCTGCAGAAACATTCCATTAGTGTATCACTCCAGGCACAGTTGAGTAAGGTGCTCCTGTTTTAAAGCAAAACCAACCTTAGCAGGGAGAAAAAGGGCATGGCTCAGTGGGAGAAGGGGACTGATCTTGACCATTATTTGTGTCTTTATGTGCTCATCTGTGAGGTCAAAGCCAAATATTTCACAATATTCAGAACCATTTCAATCCCCCCTCCCCCTGCCACTTCACAATGAAGCCAGGAAATAATGTTAAGTGCAAGAGCCAACTTTAATTCCTTAATTTATTTAGATTAGTTTAAGAAAAAATTACTTCTCAGTAGTTTGAAAATTCCTAAATAAACACTATCCATATAAAAATACAAACAATAATAATAAAATCAAGACATTCAGTGGCCCATACAATCTTGCCCTACAGCAAAATCAGCTGTTGATTAAAAAATGAGAATAAAAAATACCTACCCCGCCATTCCAGAAAGCCAGAAGAAAACCAGAGGAACTTTATAAGGCATCCACTGAAATAACAAAATTTAGGGGATGCAGGACCAAATAACAGTATGGAGCATAAATTCCGAAGGCCTGGGCCTTTATGGAGGATACCCTGCCAGCAGGTTCCCCAGCTTGTCCTGGTGAGGGGATCTCCTCCCCAGGTGGAGGCTTGGTGGACGCACTTATTTTCTCCGTGCTTGAAGTGGAGGTTTTAAACTGGCTGAGGCATGTGAATCCTAAACCCATAATTTCTTCTCCCAGTCTCAATTCTGCCTCCGACAGTTTTGGTGAAGATACTGTTGGGGACTGTGCCAGACTGTTACTGAGTACATGCTGTGAGTGCAGGTCCCAGGCTGCCCAGCCAAAAGCAGACAGCTTGTTAGCTTCTCAGCAGACCCTGGTACTCTGATGAGAAGAAGGCCTTTTCCCTCTCAAGTATTCTCATGCTTTTTTGTGCTTCAGAGAACCCCAGGTGATGAGGAAGAAATTAATCATGCAGTGTTCCTTTGTTAGGCAGGGTCTTCTCTTCACCATGTTAAGCTTTTCTAGCTGAAAAGCTAGAACAGAGTGATCTCTGACTTGCTATGAAACATTCATCTTGCTGAGATTGCTGGCCCTGGGCAAGTGGAGTAAGGGGAGGATCAGCTCTGTGGTCCAATAGACCTTTATAATTTAATGTAGAAGTGCCTTTAACCATCATAATACACAGAAGAAGTGAACAGTTTTCCTGAGTAGATCAGCTGCCTGCCCTCTCAAGCAGACCGCAAACAAGGAGGAAAGGTGCAGCACAGCTGGGTCATCTTCTCTTCCTGACTTCTAGGAGAGCAGTTTGCTTGTGACAAGGAGCAGCAGCAACTGAATGATGGCTATGAAGAAGGAGGTGCTGTGAACCATGGAGACAGAGTTGGGGGTGGTGGTTGGTGGTGTTCCTGGTTCTGAAATGCAAGGAAGCCCCCAGGATTGATTAGAAGTCTAGAGGACCAGCTGAGCTACAGACCTACTCCAAGAGGCTGCATTTAATTCTGATTTCTGAGAAGCAAGGGGTCAAACCCATGGTAGGGGAATGGGATGTCTGAATATAATCTACTGACATCAGTGGAGTGTCATCAGTATAGGCTCAAGGCTCCTGGCTGGTAGGGAATTCTCTGGAGTACCAGAAACATTATCTGTGATAGCAAAGCCATAATTTCCACTTCCTATCTGCTTGACAGTGTGAATAGGGGGATGAAGCCTGTGCCAATACCTGCAGAAATAAATCAGCTTGTCCTCTCATTTGTAGCTGTTTAATGCCCTTAAAGCAAAAAGGAAACTTGAAAAGGTTTTAAGTTCAACATTATAACCTGAAAAACCTCTAGCTAGCTCTAGCACTCTAGTGTCTTTGCCTTGTCTCCTGACTATTGGACAGATGAAGTACTCTTCAGCTGGAGGTTCACTGGATCTGTCTTTCTCCTCTCCTAAAACACCAGAGCACAAATGAAGCCCTTTCTTGGTGTGTCATTGATGCTGCTGTTCCAACTGCCCAACTGAAGCTTACTTACCTTTGTTCAGAGTCACAGTCTTGAACTTGGCAGATTGATCAGTGAAGATGATGTATGCCCTGTGGAAGGAGGGGAGAGGATATAAAGGGGACATTAAGAGCAGATGAAGAAACAGGAACTATGAAGTCATCCTGAGCTCACTTATATTGCTCTGCAGCTATATTGCACTTTTTTTTTTTTTTTTAACATCAGAAACGATGTTTCCTCATTATGCTTTGGTTGCTTTATTGCCCCTTCTCTGGACGGGATAGGAATGCTTTGTGACAGGGTGGTGATTTACTGCAACCATCTGCTTCTTGTAATTAGAATTGCTATTGTCATGAACTGCTGCATTCTTCCTTCCTGCAGATAAGGCCAATCAAGCTAATGGCTACGGTTTCCTTTGACAAATAGTTCCCACTGATGCAACTCCATTAGTGTTAATGGAAACAAGTGGGGTGGTCAATCCATTCATTTCCATAGAACTGATCTACATCCCTACTAATGTCAGCAAGTCTTTAAACTACTAGATCGTTGGTGGGGTGACCTCTAGGTACAGCTTTGTAGAAAATGTTCAAGAGAAAATCTGGAGAAGGCTCAAGAGGTTTGTTTCAACCCTTGCTCTAGAGGTGAGCTCTTGATTCTGGGCATTGCTTACACAAACAAGTACTGTTCCAACTGTATACTTAAAGGTGGAGAATAGTTTTACCTTATTTCCATGGAATGTATGTCACTGTGTGGAGATGTCCAGTTTGCTGCTTTCTGAGTCGCATTTACTATTGCTGTTTCAATAGCATGGCAGCTGACGCTGTTTATCATGTTCCATTTTCCCACGGAGTTATTTTGTGGGGTTAAGGCTTGCAATAAATACTCGGACACAGTCTTGTTTTTAGTGTTGTCACTTATTGTAACTAGAAACAGAGCAAGTTAGACAAAGTAAGTTGTCTATTCTGCAAAACAGCCATCTCCAGACTCTGTGCCTTCAGGGGTTTCAGCCAAGGAAGTATTTGCTTGCACGGTGCTCTCTATCTGACGTGAGTGCACCAGAAGCCGGCAAAGAGAAGGTGGTGTACCATAGGAAGAATCCCCTTATCTGCCCCCTCCCAGTTAGGGAATAGACTAGGAGAAACTCCTCAGTCACCAGATTCAGCCCCTGCTAAGGGGGACAAGCTTTTGAGCAGTCAGTTCCTCCCTTCAGCAGATAGCTGAGTCTGCCAGCCCCCACCCTTTCTCCACATCTCTGCTGTGACTAGTCGGCACAGTATTGCTGTGCATCATGCTTCTGTTGCAAGCGAAGTTGGACAACAAGCAAATGAAGCAAGAGGATCTGCTTGCCAGGAATGAGTGACTCCCCAGCTGTGCCTCCCAGCCCAGGTTGCTGTGTGTGCTGTACTGCCGTGGCCCTCAGCACCCTTCAGGTAAGGACTGTTTCAAATGAAAGCTGCCAAGACTGTCAGAAGCTATAGGAGCTGATGTGAGACAGTAGCTAGAACCCAAACTTGAATTCTGTGCTCAAAAAGTGATGTAACAGCAGTGAACAAAACACCCCTCTATTAAAAAAAAAACCACATCCAACTGCAGTGGATGCTCCTTGGGTGAGATCTGAAGGAATCTCTGCCAATTTGCACCAGCAGACTACCTTCCCCCCTTGCAGGAAGGGATCGGGATGCCTCTCCTCCACTATTTTCTCGGCATTTAGCTTTTCCTGAACCTCAAAGCAAAAGGACATTTGTTGTCAGGTCTGGGAAATAGGGTCAGGCTGCCATTTACTCTGTGGCTATATTCTTTGTGGTATTAAAAGCCATTTTCTATGATTGACGCTGAGTAACTGTCAGCATCAAACCTCTTTACCTTTGTCTTTATAGCCATTACCACTGAGAAGGGCAAGTTCTCAGAAAGAAGGAAAGGGAACAAAACTTCAAAACAACTTCCCCCCCCAAATTCTGTGTTTTCAAGAGCATTCAAGTCCTCCTATGCAAGTTTAGGCGAAAAGATTAAGGGAGAAAAAGGCACCCTACAGAAGGAAAGAGAATTTGGGACTGACCCTGCAGACATGAACATGAAATAGAAGCAAAGGTAACAAGTAGTGCCATTTACCTATCTCCTGCCTGAAATGAAAAAAAAAGAGTGTTAGACCTCACACATTTTAAACACATCTAAGAACACCACAAGACTCAAGAAACCAGCTGTATTAGGGGCAGAGGAGATGCATTTCTGTACGGTGCGAAAACTCTGAGATCTAGATAGACATGGCTTACCTAGGTAGGTTGTGTTTGCCTTGTATGCCTTAGGTGTCACGACCACAGTGAAATTGCTTGCAGTTGCATTCAGGAGCAAATCGCATCTTTCTGTCTTTGTATATGCCGGGATGATTAGTAGTGTCCCAATGAAAAGGAGTTGTACCAAGAAGAGGGAAGTTGCCATGATCCACTTTGATGTCTCTGCTTCATGCACCCCCACCTGGGAACTGAGAAAGCCTCACACTTTCCAGCCTATTTATACTCCATTTTTGATGAGGTAAATGCAAAAATTTCCTCCTCCCCATCCAGCTCACATGTACACACCCCTGATGGGAGGTTTCACTCATGCTTTTAGAGATCACTTCCTTATACCTGCTTAGCCTCTGAGCGAACAGATTAAAATAAAGGGGTGACCAGCTGAAAGGGATTAAAATGGACAGTGTACATGTCACTCAGGAACCCACAGGCTGTAAATCAAGTCTCTGTATGCCTATGTCCCTTGAGCTGCCTTCGTGTGGTGAGCACTGTGTTGTGTGCTTGCATGCTCATAGTCCCTGTACCCTCTTGCAGAAGCCTACATTCTGAAAACGTGGAGTGAAAGTGTGGAAAACCCAGCAGGGGTACGTCCATGTAGAGATGTTCAAATATAGCCTCTACTCCCGCTTGGAGAAAGCTGGGTAGTGACGGGCCAAGAGCTTATGAAAGGATGGTCTCTCTGACCCTAGACCATAACCCCCTTTCACAGCACTTCACTGATGAACATAGCATGTTCTTGTTAGGGGGCAGATCACTTATGTGATTCTTCTTGAGCAGTACCATGACAAGTAATTTTGGCTGTACTCCTCAAATAATATATGAAAAAAAGGTAAGAGTTTCTCTTTTCACTCCTTCCTCTTGCCTGGATTTCTTCATTCTCCCCTCCAGGCCATTGGCTGGGGTTTTCAGAAACTGATTTTGCAAGTGCTCTTTGAGCTGTTGGGACGGTACTGATGTGGGGTGAGTTATGTCAGTGCTGGTGAGAAAAGGGAGCACTGCCCCATTTCTGTGAGCAGGAAGGGTTCCTCCCACACGCCTTCTGCCTTGTTGGGAAAGGAGCAGTGGCTACAGTCCAGAGCGAAACCCAGCATGTGTGACACCCAGCAATTAGAGATGGTGATGATCCTGAATCAGTTCCCCTGAAACAGATATCATTCCAGAACCTGTTCCCAGTGCTAATTCCACTGAAGGCAGTTATTTCCAGCAGTCATAATAAGCAGCACGCTGAATACATAGGTACTCCAGATGAGCTGGATCCTCAAAAAGGAGAAAGGTATGCCCTTTCTTTCCCCCTGTCTGCCTTACACTTGCAGACATGTCATTGGCAGCCCAAAGGAAGCTCCTGGAGGCATTTTTTATGTCCTCATGCTGTAGTTTTGCCAAGTCCACCTCCTCCACTTCGTCCCAGGCTCTGCTGAGTCATCTGTGTGTCTGGGCGAGTGGGAGGTCTGGATTTCCGTCCCCATGCTAATCTTCCCTTTTTCTGTTCCCAAAGCACCCCGCCCAGGCAGGCCTCGCCACCCCACCAGTAGCCTGCAGGTTTAGAAAGAAGTTGTTGTGTTAAATGTTTCAAATAAAAGTTGAACAGAAGTGGGAGAAAAATGGTAAGTCCAAGAAAAAGAATAGGTGGGTTCAGGACAAACAGTAAAAAAAAGCAGCAGGAAAGAGGCCAGAGAAAGAGAAGATGTTGAAAGAGATGATAAATGTTCAGTGATGATAACATTGATCAAAGGTAAACTTGACACTAATGCAGAGAATGTGGAGAAAATGAGAAACTGAGTTTTTTGTGGCTTGTTAAGTTCATGGAATCAAATACCCCGCAAGGTCTCATTTCCTTGTGGTTTTCTTCCTTGTCTTCTGCCCTACTGGGAACTTCTCTGGGCAGTGTCTGCAGCTCCACTGATGCCCAGCATCAGTGGGCAGCACAATGCTGAGTTCAGAAATGCTCTGTATGTTCTCCCTCAATGCAGAGAAGCAGGAGGGCGTGCTCCAAAGGGACTGTAGGCCTGCAAGTCCCCCGGAAATAGGAACTGTTCTCCCTTACTTGTTGCATGACCTTTTCTGCAAGCACCTTAAAGAATACAGAAAGTGAGTCAGGAAAAAGAGAGCAAACGGAAGGGGAAAAAGCAAATAAAAATGGAAGCAGGGAATTTTGCAAGCACAACTTTACTTCCGACGCTATTTGCCCTTGGCGGTTTCACCTGAAGTCTCCTTGCCAAAGCTCTGTGCCATCTTTCAGTTAGTGAGGATGACTCAATATTACGTCATTGGAACAGAGTTGAAAATAGATGTGTTTGCCTCTTGGAGAGAATTAATTTTGGAAAAGAAAAGGCGGGATGGGATCGTGTCACATATATAACAGGAAGACTCTGCTACAAAAATTTATCCAGGGCAAAAGAGATCTTTGTAAGTGATGATGGAAGTGACAATGTTTATTACATGATGCACACTCAATGGGGCTTTTCAGTTTTCTTCCTCATTGGTTCTTGAAGACGTTGAATGTGCCATGGGAAAGTGGGACCTGAGGCCTGGCTTTGGGAAGGGACGTAGCCAGAAAACTCTGTCAGAAGGAGATCTCTGAGAAGCAATAAAACTAGTATTTTTAGCCCAAAAGATGACTTCATAGTCATTAATTTAGCCAGGGATAAGCCCATGTAATGAAGCAAATCAAACAGCTCTGAAGTCCAATGGAGGAAGGGCAGGGAGCAGAAATTACTGTGGAAGACTCACATGTGTGTTACAAAGAGGCATTTGAATCACAGGACTCGTAAGGGGTCTGAGCTTCCAAAGTACTCAATATACTTGGAAAGAGCAGCAGGACGGATGGCGCAGAAGCTGGCAGGGCATAGGCTGCTCAGCTGTGCTCAGAGCCACATCAAAAAATGCCCCAAGGAGCTGCAGGAGCCTGACTGGGGCCAGCAGGAGACTAGCACACCTCATGGCTTCTCTGGCTGTAACAGAAACAGACCCAGGGTGGGCAAAGCAGAAGCTGGCCCATTCTGGGCTGGCAGCCCAAAATCTGGTTTTCAGATGCCAAAAGAAATACAGCCTCTGGGTAATAAGCAACCACTGGGTTCCCCAGTCACAGTTCTAATCTGTGATTCCTCAGTAAACGCAAAGATTGTTTGGAAATGATTTAGGGGTGTTTCCCTGCCTCCCACCCACATTTACAGGTGTTACGCCATATGGAATGACTTGGGGTTTATTCCCTCTTGGCAAGCAGACAGAAGTTATTCTCTTGTCTGTCTTTCTCCTTGCTAGCACAAGTGGTGTGGTTCCTTCCCGCTGCTGTCTTTTTGTGGTTTTGTGGGCAAAACTTAAGCTAGAGCTATAATTTCCACAAGCTTCTTTCAAGTCATGGCCATTTCCAAGAAAACTTGTGTCATTCTCTGCTTCCTTGCAACAGGTGGTTTCTGCCTCCCAGAACAGGCAGGGAAAGCCATTTGGAGCAGGGCCCTTTGCCTTGGTTTTGTGGGGAGGCACCACTCTGCCCTGTGTGTTCCTGTCAATGCCTTGCAGGGGGAGGTGGAGGTGGACAGGAGCAGCAAGGAGACCTTGGGCTACAGTACTCCATACCACCACTCACGTGCTCGGAGAGCAAGTACGAGCACAGAAGACTCAGATTCCGTATTGCATTTCTCTATTCCCCAGGGGCGTGAATCCTGGGAGTAACTCAGAAGCTGCAGCCCTCAGGACTCATGCCTTCCAGGGGGTTCCTGAAGGCCTGAGATGGTGATCTGGCTCCTAGGAGTTGGAAAGGAGGTGTCTGAGCAGCTCCCTTGCCGTGTACAACCAGACTTCTGGGTCTGCTGGTCTCTGGGGGATGTCCACGCAGCTCTTTGAGCCTCTCTAAGGCTCCTGTACAGACCAGGAGCTCCTGGAAGTCTGATGCTGTCTCATTCAAACAGTGGGGCCTCATGGTGCCAAGCATCACTGGGCGTGGGAGTGGAGGCACTGCAGCTTGGCTGAGCTCAGAGCCTTCTGTATTGACGGGCGCAGAGGGTGTGTGGTCCCTGCTCCCTTTCCCTGCAGCAAATCCAATCCTTTTTTCTTCCCCAGAGTTAAATGAATCTTCCTTTGTGTGGGTGGAGGACTGGAATCTCCAAGCAAACAGCAGCACTTTGAATTCAGGGCTCTGCTTCAGGAATGGAGGTGAAATCCTTCAGTGTATTGGCTGAGAGTTAATGGTCTGGGGAGGACTATAAGCCAGGAAAGCGAAACATTCTCCTCTCACATGCAACCTAGTAGGAGGAGATGGCAAGTGAGGAGGTGTCTTTTTGACAAAACTGCAGCAGTCTTACAGAGAATAAATAATTGCGTGCAATCACCTGCTTCAGAGCATGGAAACGCAAGTCACAGCTAAACTGGATCAGGCTGGCTGTCTGGCACTGTGGTTGCAGCAAGCAAAACCATTTGGGTCAAGGAGAGGCTAAGCTACGGCCAGGGCAGGGTGCTGAAGAAAATAAAGAACAGAGGCAGCAAACACAGCGTCCTGTATATTCCCTGTTGTAGTGCTGGGTGGGACAGTCTGGTCTGTCCTGCAATTACCCTGTACAAAAGGGCAGCACAGCCTTGGCCCCAGTACAACACTCCGTCCCACGACTTGGGCATCCTCTCCATCTTGTTGCTGGCCCTGCGTGGCAGAAGGGGACTCTGCCCAGCCCAAGGCAGGAAGAGGTATGTTTGCTCTGAACTCCTCTACATGGGTTTATTGGACTATTTGCTCAGGCAAAGGACTCAAGGAAGTTGAGATTTACTGGCCTGTTTTGCAAACTGGGTGTTTTATAAATGTAGGACATTTTTTACTGCTTGGACTGCTGAGCTGGCTTTAAAAGATTCCTTGTCCTGCTTGTGGTGTGGGGTGACTTACCACTGCTGGGATGGACTCTGCACCTCTGGTCTGGTCAGGGGCTTTGAAGCCACCAGTGTCGCAGCAGTTCTCTGCAGCTTCCAGGAAGCAGATGGAGGGCACTGCCACACACCATCTCCTGCCTCCATACAGGAGAGGAGAGAAAAGCAGAGAGGGAGGCAGTAGGGCAGGCTGGGGCTTGTGGCTCACTGGAGTTGCAGGTTGGAGGAAGAATGCACTTTGCATCAGGAGGGAGATGGGAGGCTGCCAGTCCCCCCATGTGTCCCAGGACTGCTGCAAGGAAACACCTCAGTCCTGGTCCTCTGCTAGCTAGGCTCTCAGGGTGTCCCTGGCATGGGATTTCCCACAGACAAACAGCAGAAGGAACCTTCAGTTTTAAGGCACGTTATCCTAGTCTGTTAGCCCTTAAGGGGCTTTATCCAGGCTTGAATAAGAAAAGGTGGATTGTTCTCTGCATTTGCCTCTGAGGGATAAGGTCCTAAAAGCCTCCTTGTTATCTGCATCAGAAGGGCTGTTGGCTGCAGGCAGAGGGAGGGCAGGTTTGCTCTGGCAGTTTGCAAGGGAGCAATCCAGTTTGAAGGACAAACGTTTTGCAAAAGGGCATTTCCCTAAAGTGAGCAGTTTAACAAGGGAATTTTCCTGCTTGGCCAGTATTGCTTCTTTGTACTTCCTTGCGTAAACTTATAGCCATTTGTCCCCTCCTCCAGTGGATTTTACAGGTACAGCTTCCCATCATGTTGACCTTCTGCCAGCCTTGCCACCTCCTCTGCCAGCTCCTCCTGCTCCTGCCCTGAACCCACAAGATGCTTCCTTTGAGAGGCTGGGAGGCAATGCAGGGTGGGATTGCCTGGGGAGGCAGGGAAAGGTAAGGCAGACCTTAGTATGTCTTGACCTATGAGACAAAACATGCAGGAAGTTACATCCCATCGTGCTGGAAGGCAGGGCCTGTTGCTGAAGGGTATCTGTAGCATGTGGGTAAATGGAGCCTGGTCATTCTGGAGCAATAGGCTTGTCACATCCTTATGCAAATGGGCACTGGTTGCTCATGCAAACTTGCCTAAGGAAAAAAGGTGAGGCAGCCCAGGTGCAGGAGCTCTCCTGGCAGGTATGCAGAGGCCACTGCAAATCTCCTGTTTTGCACTGTGGACAGCTCAAGAAGTTTGGTCCCCAAATGATGCCTGTTCCCAACAGATAGGAGAAATAGCAGCCAGGACTTTGCTCTCTGGGACTTGAAGGTCTACAGAACAGTGACTGGGTTTACTGGCCTCTACCTCCTCTCTCCCCAAAACGGACATGAAGTCTCTGCTGTCACCTGCAAAACCCCCTGCACCATAGTTATTCCTGTCCTCTTTTTATGTCTGCTGAGCCTTTCTGGAAAGAAAGCCTTGTTGTCTGTCCTGGTGCCACTACTGCAGTCCTTCCTGTTTCAGCATCTGGATGGTTTCCTGGGGTTGCAACTATGGACCCTTCTATCCCCAAACCTGTCCATGGGAAAGGGAGAGAAATCTGTCCAGAGCAGTGCAGGTCTGGTGTGGGAACAGACATCAGCACTGGGGTGCAAGTACTTGTGACACCTTCTCAGGGAACGGAGTTTGCCTAGGTGGGATCCAAGCCCTGTGCATCTAGAGCATAGCAGGAGCTCAGCTGGCACCCTGTCACCACGTCACATGGGTTATTTGCCTTTGGAAGGAAGCTTGTTTTTACAGAAGCGTTATCACGCAATGCAGAGGGTACACCCTTTTGCATGGGTGATGACTTCTGCCTCAGTGCCACAGACACAGGCAGCTGTCAGAGGCTCCTGCGCTGCGGGGGGCTGCAGGGGAAGGCAGGTAGCCCCAGGGGTAGGAATTTGGGACAGGAGGGAGCAATAGCCCTTGGGAAAAGCAGCTGATAGGAAAAGGGTGCCAGATGGAGACAGGTTGCCCGGGAGATGGCAGCAGCTTTCCACCAGCTGTGCCTGGGCTTGCTGTCCTGGTTCTGCTGGCACAGGGCCAAGAAGAGGGGCAGGTAAAACCTGCCCTCCCTCTGCCTGCCCCACTGCAGAGGGGCTCAGCAACCACCCCAGCTAGGCCCAGCACACCTGGGAACGTGGGCCACACTGTTCTGTGGGTAATCAGGTGGGTGCTCTCCCTAGAAACTATCTTTCCTTCCTTGGTGGCTGTGCATGAGCCCATGCAATTTGTTAAATCAAATGCTAACCCCAACAGTGAGCCTATGAGGCTCACTGGTGTGTGAGGGAGAGGAGGTGTGGGGAAACCCTACCAGCACCCAGGTTTCCCCACACACACTGGCTGCTCCCTCTCTGTCCCGTGGCAGGGGGAGCTGGGGTGCCGGCAGGGAGTGGGGAGCAAGGCAAGCTGCAGGGAACCTGGATGCCAGGTTGCACCATGGCTCTGATCCAGCCCCAGTGCCTCCTGCCCACTGGAAAGTCATTTCTGCCTGTGGCCTGATTTACATTTTACATACACCGTGTCACGCAGTGGCAGGAGCAGGCAGCATCGGGCTGGAGGAGGCAGGGATTCCAATGAGCCCAGCCATGACTGCACACAAACAACCCTCGGGAAAAAGCAAAGGAGAAAGAGATGTCCCTTCAGCCAGCTCTGCTTTTGTGCACTCTCCTCCTCATGTCCACAGCCCTCATGTCATCCATATCCACATTTCCAACAATGGCCAAATGCCTGAGGTGCTCAGTGGGGTGCAGGGTGTAGTTGGGAAGGGAGATTTCTATTTCATATTCATTGCAGACTCTGCAGGGTGCTATGGCTGGGTGAGGGGCTGAAAGGGTTAAAGAGGGCCAAAGCTGAATTTCACAGGTGTGAGTGCTGCTGAGAGTATAAGTGGGGCTGGGGCAGAGCTGTGCCATTCCTATTCCTGTGGCAGTGGGAAAGTTGGAAGTATGGTTTCCTGTGTTGTCATGGTAAAGGTATGGGGGAAATCTGGTCTGAAGTAAGAGGGAGGAAGCAAGAGGGGCTTTAAGGGAGAGGATGTATCTGTGCTAGTCTGGGGACTGCGGCCTTGGGCTGGAATTTGCATGGCTTGTTCCCTGGCTCCTGCTGTAACTAGCCTTGCCTTTAAGGACTGAGGAACTGAGTATCTCTGCTAGTCACTGTGGTCCCATCCTACCTCAGGGGCGCATCCCCACGTTAGTCAACTTCCCTGATGCTCAAACTTCAGGTGGAGGGAGCAAAGAAGGGTAGGCACAGGGATACAGGATGGTGTGGGAATCTGAGCCTGTCTGTATTTTTCTGTTGAAAGAGTTGATTTCTGGAGGTCGTAAGGAAGTGTCAGAATGTGCTGGAGAGTGCTCAGGCCACAGCGGCCAATTGTGGAGATGTTGTAGGTCCCAGGAGTTGGCAGGACCAAAGAGTGGTCCAAGGGCTTGCAGGCTCTGCCTGAGAGGCTGCTTTGAGTCTTGGGCTGAGCAGCACGGTTGCATTGATGGCTTTAACTAGACAGCAGTGACCTCTTGTGAGAGCTGTGGGGATTACAGTCCACCCCGGCAGCTTCCTAGGCTTGCCCTTTCCAGCCTGGGAGATGGTGGCTGGATGAAGAGCCTTCCTCCGGTGGCTGGTGCTCCTTGGCTGCCAGCTGGCGAAGGCTTTGCCAGCCCGGACAGCAGGCTGCAGCCTGTGGAAATGCCACGACTGGAAATGCACGGGGAGATAGGGAGGACCACAGGAGTCTGGGGGCAGTGTCTGGACCTGAGGAAACTCTGCTGCAGAGAGCATGGCTCAACCCTGTGGTTTTGGGCGTAAAACACATGCTGAGGTCCTGATTATCTGCTTAGGAGGGGAGCAAGTTAAATAGCTCCAGTACAAACTACTGATCCTGCTTGTATCTGCCTTTAGGAAAACCTGTGCAAGCAAGCCCTGGCTTTGTTGTGCTCTGCCTTCCCTTCTAACAGTGAGCTCTCAGGGCAGGAATTGTCCTTCCAAACACGAGCCTTAACTCTGAGCCCATTCACAGCTTCAGATCTGCCCTCTGGGGGCACAGACACTTCAAGAACCTGTGAGGTTTTTCTGCCTTGTTACCTTTCCTGGCAGCACTTGGTAGGGCAGATTGGCCATATCAGAAGCTGGTATCTGAGACGGGAGACAGCACCTGGAAGAATGCCTGATGCTATTGATACAGCTGCCAAATTGAAGATGGGTAATGAGCAATTTTCTTGGCTCTAGATCAACTCCAGCTGGTATGTGGGGTCCTGGATAAGGTATCTGCCACTTTAACCCAGGAAGATGGTTTCCATGTCTCTGAGACCACTGCTGTCTCCTATTATACATTTGCCCTTCTGAACTTTATCAACAGGAAGGTGACTTTCAGTGTGACTGAAAGGGAGAGAGGATGTGTCCGATCAGTGGTACATGTTTAATCATTGCTTTCTAATGGTATTTGGGGATTTCCTATTTAATCAGTAATTAATGTGCCTGGTAATTAATTTTGCAAGGCTCTTGGTGCCCTGAGCACTGCAGAGTGGATTTTGAGCAGACCTTTCTTACTTTTGGGATGTTCTGGGGAGTAATAAAGTTGCTGCAATGTATTGCAAAAGATACCAATTTCTTTCCTGGTTCCCTCTGACAAGTTGGAATCCTTATTTTGTTAAACCAGGACATGTGCATTTCACTTCTTAGTAGGCAAGCTGTAAAGGGCCAGGTGCTGCA
>NW_009259602.1:565191-586981 GCF_000687185.1 Egretta garzetta | reverse complement strand
GGAAAGAGAAAGCTCTTGCATTAAGAAAAGCTGCTATGAGTGGATTTTTGTCTTGCACCTCAGCCATGATACTCCCACATCCTTGGGGCATTTTAGAAGATCTTTGCCCTGTTTTCCCACCCTAAGCCCCTGTAAGTAATGCAATGTGTGGCCTGTGCCTGGCTGCATGAGATTGGCCACCTGGGCCATGCTCTGACCTTGTAAGTGCTGAGGTTGGCGTATTCCTGGATAGTGACTAAAGAGCAATCTGATCTGCAGGTTTAACTGCTAGGAGCCTTTAATAGTAAGTAAGTAGGTTAACAGGCACTGAGAAAAGGGCTCGTGGAAGAGTGAGTGCTGTGTAACTTGGCTGTTTTAATCATGCTTTGATAAAATGCTTCCCTCTGTCTCAGACTGCATTGACCTGAGTCATTTGCGTTTGTGGCTGGCAACTTTGCACTGTTTGGGGAGAAAAAATAGAGGAGGATAAATATTAAAAATGCTTCACTTGAGTTGGAGATTCAGCACCATCTTGGCTTAGTGCCAGCTTCAAACACAGCAGCAGAACCTCTTGTGTTTAGCCCCAAAGGATTCCCTAATTAGTGGAGAAACTGCAAAGCTCTGAACATGTTTGGGAATGCTTAGTGCAGTGGCCCCCTGAGGTTCATTAAACAAATGAATTCAAAGCAGTCAAATAGCTAGAATCTTCAAAGTGACAAGGACCTCAGTTCCAGAGAAGGCAGCACAGCCATGAAAGCAAGCTGGCATTTCAAATAAAATGTTGTCTAAACTGGGGGGGGGCAGGGGGGGAATAAAAGCACGCAGACCTCTGCAGCATGGCAGGGGCTCCTGGAATACCAGGATTTACCATGCTGCTCAAAACGAGCATGCACATCAGAAGCCCACTTAAAAGACCACTATTCAATCTTAGCTTCTTCTCCTTCATACCTCCTCCCCATAGTCCTGCAGACTGCCTGGCCATGAGCTGTTTGTGTTTAGGTACAAATATGCTCCAGCGACAGAAATGATCCAGAGGTGGGTGAGGGCATATTTGGATGCAGATTATGCTTACACACATCTGCTTATACACACATCTGCCCAGACACTGGAGAACAGTAAGTTCAGGGCTGGCTGTAAGGGGAAGCACAATAACTGCCAATCTATTTTGGCAAGAGTGGCAAACGCTTATTGTCGGCAGAAGCCACAGTCTGTGTGCAGTGGGATAGGCTCTGGTGGGTCTCAAGAACCTCCCCTTTTTTGAGGAGTCACCTGTCCCAGAGGGGTACCCTGACTTTGTGGGAAACCTTACACCCTGCTCTCTTCAATAGTTCTGAACAAACCCCTTGCACATGACCCAATTATTTAGAAAATGGAGCCTGTTTCATAACGAGAGCCCATTCACAAATGGTCGCATGCAGATGAGGCTTGAACAGCCAGCAGCAGTGACATTTTTAAGGCAAGGTTGCAGCATTATGTTTGCATGCTGCAATATGAAGTGTTGCCCAAATACCTCCAGTGCCTCCAAGGCACAATTACTCTTTCAGTCCCCAGCCCCTGCATGAGCTGGGGCTTCTGTCAGTTCTGATTAAGTATCATTCAGATGGAGTTAGTTTAAGCTGTGTTAGGATGGAGAAGGGTAGGGGGAGAAAAAAAGAAAGAAGTAGAGAACAAGGAACTGATCTTACAACTAGATCAGACTTGAGTCAAGAGGGTGCTAGATTATTTGCCTTGTGCCAGGTTTGGATGCAGACTTCTCATCCATTCTGCTACCTGTGCAGTGCAAAGGGTATTTTCACAGTCTGGGGGTAGAAAAACATGAATGTGGGGGCTGGGGTGTGGTCCCTATCCATCAATGACTGCCTTGTCCAACAATAGCATGGAAAAACTCAGAAGGCTGCAGTGAGAGGTAGCACAGGGCATTTCACAGGGGTGCTGTGCCTATGGCTGTAGCCGCAACAAGGCTGAGGTGGGTTGACTGCATGCAGCCTGGCCAGCCTTTCCCATCTCAGCCTGTCTGATCACACTGAGGTCCATGGCAGTCTCTCCCTCACCAGGGTCCCAGTGCCTGCAGTGTGCATGAATGATGTGGATGACTGTGGAATGGGCTAACGGTATGGGTGGATCTGGTGACCTGTCAGTGATGGATGCAGGCCTAGGGTGGGAGAGACACCATGGGAAGAAAACCCTCTGCAGGGGGAAATCAGAGAGCTGCTCTTATCCTCAGTAAATCTCTGTTGATCAATGCCAGACTGTTCAATATGAGATGTGTTGTCCCCCTCCTCCGATGTGTCTGTTCCCACAGCTGCTGTCCCAGTACTCTTTTGGGCCTTGATTTAAAGAGATATGTTTACTCTCTTCAGAAAAAAATGCAGCAGGTTCATATCCTTGCTTGCTTTTATCCCCCTTTGACATGGGATTTCCCCGCATCTCTGACTATGAAACACTTTTTTTTTTTTCTTCAGATTAAAAAAAAAGGCAATTTTCCACTAGGGCAGCAGGAAGCAGAGTGTAGATTACAATATCTAATGGTGTTTTGGAGGGATGCTAGCATGTTCCTCCTACCATGTGACAAGGTCATTACTGGTGCATGGAAAGGAAGAGTAATTGGATTTCTGCAGGGAGTAGGCACATGGGCAAGGTTGACCCTCCAGGGCTGCCCATCTGCTGCGGGGCAACCTGGGGGGTGCTGGCACTGGAGGGAGCTGGGTCATCACAAAAATACCCTCAGTGGTAGCACGCAGAGAAAAACCTCTGCTGTTTGCTGCCAGCACCAAAGGAAAGGCAGGACATAGCCAACTGAGCAAAGGTAAATGCTGCATGGACCATCCACTCCATTTCTGCTCTTACTTGCCCTTCTAAGGTGGCTCTGTACAGGGCTAGAGACTACCCAAACAACCATACTGATTATTCAAAGTACATTAAAAGAATACCCAAATTATAAAAGATATGGATGGGGCTCATAGTATACGACAGCATAAACCCCTCAGCACAGACAAGAGCTAGCTTTAACCTGATTAGCCCAATCCCTGGCAGTGTTAGCAAGGCCTGGTTTACCTTCCTGAAAACCCATACCCTGTCTCTGGGTTGAATACAGTGCAAGACGGAATACGAGTTGCAACCATGTATTGTCTTTTATGGTTTGGCTAAACACATTTTGGCTGATGAAACACAGTCATTTCTTTAAATTGTAGTTTAAAGTCCGGCATGGGAGAACAATACCACTGCAGTATTTCTCAACTCTCCTGTCTTCAGCGAGTCTCTTCTCATTCCTTCTTGAGCACTGCAGAGCCTTTGAGAATATTGATTAAGTAAACTGTTGGAGCAGAACAATGTGTGCTCCCTTTTCCAGCCAGAGAACACCTCTACTCATTGCTGATAAATTACATGTAAATTACCTGCTATTTCTTAGGTGCTAACATTGAAAAAGGAACAAAAATACTTTACCACCCTGTGAATATCAATAAGATGCTCTGTTTTCACTGGCTTCGAACAGTGATGTTTGGTGAAGGCTCTTTTGAGAGAGATGCTGTGTTCCAGTGATACTTTCAAAGTTACACAAATGCAGTAAGGTCAGGCTAAGACACTTACTGCCTCTCTCCTATTATTTTGCTTGCTGTGTTTACTTAAATTGGGCACCGGTGGGGGTAAGGAGCAGTTTTGTTGGCTATTGGTACGGTACAAAGCTCTTGTCAGTACTAATCCCTGTGCCCGGGCCAGTACTTTTGGTGACTGCTTTACTCCCCATCCATTTATTCACTTTCATTTATTCTCTCCCTCCTCTTCCCCTCCCTTCATCTATCAGCACAGCCCAATGCTGTTGAAGAGAAGCAGCATGGGAAACGGATAATTAAGCCAAAAGCCTATCTTGATATTCAATTATGAACAGTGAGAGGCAGACAATGTGCCACAGCAGGCGAACCCCTGGTCTTGGAGCTCCCTAGGTCTAGCTAGCATGCACAGCAGGTGGAGAGGAGGTTTATAGCCACAGAGCAGTAGCTGTGCCCACTGTTTTGCTATCTTCAGAGAGGAAGGCAGGGCTCTTAAGAAAAAAGGCAAATCCAGGTATGAATTGTAGTGATGAGATTTACTGGAGTGGAGGATATGAGGAGGGGGGCATAGAGCTTGCTTTTCACCGCATGACAGGAGAGCACAGTGGACATCTTGCTTGATTCGCATTTTGGCTTCCTACTGTGAACAAGAATTTTATCTGTTTGCTCTGGATTGACCTGGTTAACAGTGAGGACAGGATCCTAGACGTTTATGGAGATCAGAACTCCTAAAATTTCCTGGCTCTCTTAGCAACCAACGCACAGCATGAAACCGACCTTTATTAGGTGAACCACCTGTGAGACAATTTGCAGTGTTGTACTTCAAGAGCCCAGCTCTTAAACCTAAATCACATGTTAGGCTCCTTTGAACTCTTAAATTTAATGTTCCTTAAAATGGCATGTGCTCTGATAAGCAGGCTCTGTGGATTCTGTGAACGTCTACTCTGTCATGGAGAAACTTTTTCTTTAATGTTTTTATTAAAGAGCCCCCACCAGATCAATGTATTCTGCTCTGTGAGCTCTGCAAATGCCCGGAGTTGTGCCAGTGCCAGCACACAAATTGAGGAAATAAACAGAACACAGCTGCCTTGTCCTGATCGGGGAAAATGAAGTTACTCGGTTTGCCCTTTATCATCACCTACTTGTATTACTATGGTAAACATAAAGTCTCTCACTAGGTCATTGTGTTAGTTGCTGTCCCAAGAGAAATAAGGCTTGCCTTTAAGTGCTTCCGTCTGAATATGAGAGATACAAAGGAGGAGAAAATTTCCATTCTCACCTTCTTTTGCAGAGGTGGAAGCATGGGGGCAGATGGATTAAGCGATGTGCCACAGCCATCCTGATCGGGGAAAATGAAGTTACTCGGTTTGCCCTTTATCATCACCTACTTGTATTACTATGGTAAACATAAAAAGTCTCTCACTAGGTCATTGTGTTAGTTGCTGTCCCAAGAGAAATAAGGCTTGCCTTTAAGTGCTTCCGTCTGAATATGAGAGATACAAAGGAGGAGAAAATTTCCATTCTCACCTTCTTTTGCAGAGGTGGAAGCATGGGGGCAGATGGATTAAGCGATGTGCCACAGCCATGAAGAGGGTCTATAGCAGAGCCAAGAATTGCTTCCTAATTGCCAGGCCTGTACTTTTAACTGCACAGCCAACTTTCAGCTAAGTTCTGAGCAACTTTAAGCACCCCAAAGGCAGCTGGCAGTTAACCTCGATGGTAACAACCATGAATAAAAGGGAGATCTGTCTCAGGAAGAACAACAGAGAGCATAAAGCCAGTAAACAAATACCTCCTCATTTTGCACAAGAGAAGGACCTGAGCTGACCTCACATGAGAAGGACACTTTTGCCACTTTGAAACCTGGTGAATAGTTAGGGGAGGGACTCTTGTTTTTCACTGATTTGGGGGCTGTGGGATTCCCCACGTTAGAGACTTGACTGGGTCTTTCTCCTGCTGTTTGCTTGGCACAGTGTGATCAGTTTGCTTGCTCCAGTTCAGCAGCTCTGGCCGTTCAGAGCTGGCTGTGGCTGATTCTTCTGACTGTGGGTAAGATTTAGCATCTCCTCTGAAATAGCAGCATCCAGAAATGACGAACTAATGAATGGTGCTATTTGGAGAGCACATGTGGGCACCAGTGCTCAATTTATCAAAGGTGAAGAGGGACCAGCGTTAATTATATACCAAGAATTATATTAATACAACATGAAGGGCTTTAGTTAAGCCTGTCACAGCCTGACTGTTCATTGTGCAAGTACTGGATCCTGTTAGTTCTCTGGGACACAATTTTTTCTGACTTGCTGTCACTTCCTAGAGGAAAGTAAAGACCTTGCCTTGTCCCAGGTTTTCTTTCCTATTTGCTTTGGCCCAGGGATTTGCAGGTAAATGGGTTCTTTCTTACTAGACGTGCTTACTTATAATTTAGCTCTTGCTACTTCCTCATGTTTCAGTGATCATTACTAAGCTGAGGCTAGATGCAAGCTTGTTCCTTGGAAGTTTTGTTTAAGTGCAACTTTGGTGCCGAATGCTCTGTGACTTTTTTTTCTCTGTTCTTAGAGGCAACTTGTCTCTACCTCCTTGCCTGGCCTACCCTGGCACTCACACTGACCCTTTTCTGAGAATAGTGAGTCTGTTTGAGCATCAAGACTTTTCAGTGCTGTCTGGTGGAGCTTATCACCTCATGGGCTCACAGTCAAGTTGCACCCCAGGGTTAGCTCTCTGACAAAATACTAATTTACTCTGCCTTGCTGTTTCTGTACAGCTCTAATAAGGGCTGTAAGTAAGATTCCTGTGCTGGAGGACTTAGGGAGGAAGGTTTTGTTTCCCTCAGAGGGCAATGATTTCCCCAGATGAAAATCCTTCAGAGGCAAGGCTGGGGGACAGAGCCAGAGATGTCCAGCTACATAAATCACTCGCATATTCTTACTCTAAATATAAACAGTACTTAAATATTACAAATACCTGACAATATTTCAATTTTATAAACTCTGTGGATTGATTTTTTTTTTCCAATGAAATCCTCCCACTGCAAGTTCCAGATTCATTTATATGAATTATACAGTGATGTATTTAATGACCTACTTTGAATGCTATAAATTCCACAACGTCTATGCAATTTATTATTTAAATGCCATATAAATCATGCAGGACAGAGAAAGGGGAGAACGCGTGTGGAAGGGAATAGCTGGCATGATGCCTGACCAGGAGGAAAACAAGGCGTGGAGTCAGTGGCGTGTGTGTGATGAAGTGCTCTGGGATTTGTACAAACATAGCTGGTCCCAGTCAAATGCGTGTCAGTTGGCCATCTGGGCTGAAATGGAGATGATACTCATTACATGTAACCCCACTTTAGGCCACTTGCTCCCCCTTTGGTAGGGGTCTTCAGTATAGTCTCTGTGTTGTATTCCTGTGCCTTTCTCTTTATCAAAAAAACCCTCTTAATTTTCAAGCTGCTCAATTTGCTCATCCATCCCATTTCTCCTGCCATGCTCCTCATCTGTTATCCATATAGCTCTCCTTACTATGCAGATGATTCCTTATACCTATATACTACCCCAGACTATCTGCTAAGCTATACAGGACTTGGCATAGCTCCTGTTATTTGCAATGGTTGGAAGACTTACCTTAATGCTGTTTGGCAAGAACAGACACTAAATATACCTGGATTATATCTAAGGTGTCTAAGGCAAGCTTCCTCTTCTCAAGTCCTTTACAAATCCAGTGACTCCTTCCTCGTCTCTTTTTGCACATCCAGGTAGGCTGAAAGCAGAGGTAGGCTCCTGCCAGGTGCTCTGGCTATGAGATGCCACTGCAGATTCAGTGCCAAGCTGGGTATTCTCAGAAGCCACCAGAGAAGTGGGACTTTCCCTGTGTGCAGAAGGCCATGATGAAAGCATAAAACTGTTGATAGCCTCTTTGTCGTAAGTGTAGAAGAGGAGGAGTATAAGGAGAGGTTATGTGTGGAAGGCCTGAGCACAGAGGAAGGTGCTACTTGAATGTAAATGGGGTTTTTTGATCAGCTCAAGACTGTTTCCTACTGTCAGAAAGGGCCAAAATCAGCATATTTCTGCACTTGTGCTGAGTTGTGAGTCAACCCCCATTCCCATAAAGCAGCCTGGCTTAGCTCCTGTCTCTTGGAACAGCTTCAAGACGAATTGTTTGGGAGATTTCTTCTAAATACATTGCAAAGGCATTGACTTACTCTGAAAGAACCTCAATGGTTAGTCAGTGAGTTTGGACTACTAGAGAGGAGTCTGCAGAAAAACATCAAAAGGCAGGGTATGGTCTCCTCAGCTGTATCTGAACCTGTTTGCCGCCTTTCTTCTTTCTCTTGCAAAATGAGAAGAAAGTGGAAATGCATGCACATGCATATAGATCAAATGAAAGAGCTGCTTTCAGAGACCTCTCATGCTAGCAGTTGTGTGCTGGAGGAATGACCTCCATCTAAAGATGCTCTAAATTAAACAAAGGTTTCAATGGTGTTAATTAGTTAATGGTTGCAAAGAGCTCTGCAAATGCAAATAAATGATAATTATTATTGTTGTTGTTATCGTGTCTACAGCAGTGAAGCACATATAATTAGTGGTTAAGCTCCCCAGGCACAGACTAATCCAAAGACATAACACTGCTCCTACCACTAGGTGCTATAATCAGGATCAGTTCAGCTCAGCTTGTGGGAACAGTGGGAAGGTTGAAGCATGGGGATGTCAAAACAGTGACGCTATATTAGGTTGCTTTGGTACCTGGGGCCAGACCTCATGCTCTTGTGTGGCACCACCTTCTTTCTTCAGGAACAGTAACTTTACTGTTTGAGAAACCTCCTTTTATGTACCAGGTCAAGAAAGGCATGAGCTTGATTTATTTATTTATTGTTTTTAATTAATGCATAAATTCATCATGGGAGGAATTTTATGCCCTGGAGACCTTGCAGTCCCAGTAGAAAAGATGAGTGGAAGAGGACTCAAATCCAGTAATGAAGAAGAGCCAGAACATAGCCTCCTAGTGACAAAGCCAGGAGCAATCATCCCCTGTGAGTCCAGTGGGCATTTTGGACTGTCCAAAAACTCCGGTTGGAGTCAGCTGTCCATGCATCTATTAACAAGCCTGTCTGCCCTGCCTGGGCTGCTCTGATGAGTTTCCCTTCATGCCAGTTGATGGCTGGTGCCCCAGTGCAGGGATGCTTGGCTGCTTCTATTGTGGGGGATAGTAGAATGTGATTCAGCTGCTTGAAATTACCAGGCATTTGTCATGGACATAAATGACATCATTTAAAAATGAGTACATTGCTGGTAACCACTGTCCCTATCGAGCTGTGCAGCCCCATTCATCTGCCCAGATGCAGCTTGAAGCACTGTATAGCTGAATGAGAACCTGAGGGAGTGGATGTTGGCAAAAGCCCATTTCATTAGAGGCCTCATATGTGGTCCTGTCTCAACAAGCTTTTGTGTTGCTCCTTGGCATGCATTTCTTTCTTATCAGCTCACAAAGGACTTAATGGTACAGGGAACAATCTTTGGCTGTCCTGACTAATTGTGTGCCTTGTAGTCCTGCCAAACGCAAGGCACAGTTTGTGTGTTCACATATTACTGTGATGTGAAGACACATTTACCCTGTTCTCAGGTAAGCAGGCTGCTGGTAAATGTTTTCATCGCACCTGTCAAATATACCTTTTTTGTTCTAAAGACAAAACAAACATCCCTTCTTCAACCAAGTCTTCTCTGTGGTAACTTGATATGGTAACTTCATCATGAGATCAGGGAGGCAGAAAGACCTGTCCTTAAAAAGATCAGAGGATCCCAACGCATTTGGGAACTTTTCAGCCCTAATTGGATTTTTTGTTGGTAAAGATGGATTTGACATGGTAGAAGATTTTCCTGGGAACGCGTCTATTGTAATAACATCCATCAAGAGGGTTTCTTAAGTCCCCTAAGGAAAATGAGCAAATTGGGCGTTCTGTATACACGCCCAAATTCAGGATCTGGACTGTGCTGTGCTCCATTTGCGTTGGGCCAGTGGCTTAACAGCAAGTATATGCATTGCAGTGTCTTCTACCCTAGACGAGCAACTATATGAATGATTGTGTTGTGTGGGATGCTGCTCTTTGCTGACAGGGGATTGTCCCTGCCACTTTCCCAAAACCTGGCTAGATATACACAGATAAGATATCCTTTGTCTGGGTGTGCTGTGGGAATGCAAAAGGGGAGTTATGTGCTGCTGAAACCTGGAAGTTATTTCCCCTCCTGAAAGAGAGGCCAATAAATACAAGATGGTGCTCACAGTTGTGCTGCTGGTAACCTCTGAGCACAACCTGAGGGATGGGCATGAGCATCCTTTCCTTTGGCCTTTACTTAGGAGAAGTAATCATTGATTTCTGTCAGAAAGTTCTTCAAATATGAAACCAAGCTCTGAAGTGTTCCCCCTGTAGCCATTCAGTTTGGGGAATGGACCGGTGGAGTGATGTGAAGGAAAGGTTTGTTGTTTTAATGCTAGCATGGCCCAAAGGCAGATGGATGCTTTTCCATCAGCAACGTGGGCTCTCTGCAACAGGTGCCGCCTCCCACAATCATCTTCCTTCTGCCTTGGCATGAAAGGCCTTTAAGCAATTACTGGACTTTAACCTCTCTCACCTTGCCATGAGCAAAAACATCTGCACAAAATGGGCAGCAGGAGGTAATTTCACAGTTGGACAGCCATGACTCAGGAGACCCCCTACCTCCTCCAGTTGAAGTCAGGATGATAACAGCCTTCCCTTCTCTGAGGGAAGTGAGAAAGCCCTCTTTATTTTAAAATTTGTTCTTTTTCCCCTTTCTAATAAGAACTGCTGTGTGGAATCAGATTGTTCTTCCTAACTGTTCCTTAGAGCAGTCTGATGCCAGCAGAGGTCTATAACTTCCCCTCTGCCCCCTCCACCCCTGCTTGCACCCATGTCTGATTTTGATGTAAGAGAGAGTAAAGGTTTGCTCTAGGCAAGAGCATGTTCAGACCTGGAAGACTAAATCGGGGTATTTTTCTCCTTAGTAGCACGTAATGGAGCTAGACAGTTTCTTGCAGCATTTAGCCTAGCTTTACAGCAGATAATGCTCTTAAATTAACATCTGTATCATTTTACACTTGAACTGGTTCTATTCCATCTCTCCAGACCTTTTCAGGCAACATACCACAGAGCCTGTTTCCTCTTCTTTGTAGATAGGATTGGTGGTGTTGAGTGGTGTATGATGGCTTGGCACAGGTTGGGAAATTGTAGCATGTGAAGCTGAAGTGACAAGCCAGCAGAGCTGAGACTGGCATGCAAGTTAGGGTTTTGCAGCAGAGACCCAGGGTGCTGGTGTCACCTCTTTGGTAGCTAGTAATTGAGGTCTGTGCTTAGGGAAAACCAGTGGAGATGCATGCTTGGAAGCTGCATGCACTAGCTGAGGTGCTGGCCCAGCTCATCACCCATGTTATGAGTTTCACCAGCCACTTTGATTCTTAAAGCTGGAATTTGAGGTCAGTGGTCTGAAAATGTGATAGTGAATGGTAGAGACTTTTGGTTTGGCATAAAGCCATAAAAAGTTGCATTCCTATTAGAATAAATATATATTTGAGCCTACCCACTGATTTCTTCTTCAAACAGTGCAGACACAGTTAGTGCCAGAAGGGACCGCTCTGCTGCTGAAGATGACCTGCTACAGAAACAGGTGGGAGAATACCTGCCATGCGGCAGGGTCTGCCTGCCACTTGCCAGGCAAGTTGTCCACCTTTTGCATTAGCCTGATTTAACAATCAGAGCTTTGCTTGTTCCTAATTATAGTATGTGTCATGTAACAGCAAGCTTGCCTGCGTTTAATCACAGCGCATCTAACAGCCTTGGTCATTCTGCAAAGGGGAAAGAAAATACAAAATGAGTACAAGTGAGCAAATGTCATTTTTTTTGTCAGAGGCTCAGGGGTGAAGGGATGAGGGTTTTCTGCCTCCATAATTTGCATTGTATGAAGCTGACCTCCTGTTGCAGGGCTGGATGCAGTGTCAGAGCCAAGACTGGGAGAAGGTGCAGAGGAGACTGCCTGGCTTCTGGAGTGAGTGGCTGTGAGCACAAACCAGCTCAGCAAAAGGACGGTTACCCCATGAAGGTGATTTCCTATGGCTAGGCTGCCTGTTTCGCACTCGAGTTCCTTGGAGCAGGAGGGGCTGTCACTGAGTTCCAGTGGCAGAGGCTGCTGGTACGCTTCAGCCAGGCCCCAGGGATGAGCCAGTGCACAGCTTCCACATTGCTCCTCTCGGCAGTATGAAACCCTGAGCAAGGCAGGAGCTGTTTTTCTTCCGCTGCATGTCTGCGTCTGTAATCTCCTGGGATAGGTGTTATCTGCCTGCTTTAGTGGTGTCTGATCCCCCAGTTCTCAATGAGGAGAAAAGAAATGCAAAGTCATTTGGCCATTTTCAGTAAACTCCCAGATAATAATTTGAAAAAGGCTTAAGTTATTGTCTGGCAGAGAGATGTCCCTTTCTTTTTCAAATGTGGAAAAGGTGTATATATAGATCTTGGCTGTTGTCAGAGCTGTTTCAGTATTTCACACACAGGCAGATAGCTTACCAACACCTCATGATTTTCTTTCAAGCCTTGCAATATTTATGCATTGGATCACTTGCTTCCCAAATCAAGTTATTCCTGAAAATACCGGAGTTTAATTTAAAGGAAAGGTTTCTAACCCTTCTGACAATAGAGAAGAGCAGAGAATGAGTTTTGAATGCAACTTAAAGGAGTGGAAACCAAAAACCCAAATACAATTAACTTAAAAACATCAAGGTGTGTGGTTGTTTGCTTGTTTGTTTTTTAAATCTCCTGGTGTGGGTCATGATGATTGAACTCTTGGGATCAGTAATGTTTCCAAGAGCAAACAGAATTTTTCAGGAAGATTGTATTTATCTTTGGCTAATGGGATACCACAGAAAGGAAGGGGGGAGGTATGGAAAACATGCAAGACAGGCTGTCTCTCCTTCCTGGCTGATGGCAGCTCTGAGAACAAAACACCCAGAGAAATTAGCAGAGGTGAATTCAGTACTTCAGAGGAATAATGTTGAGATCCCCTGATTATACAGAACACGTCTGGCTATTCAGCAGTTGTTTCAGACAAAGTATTTATTGGAGATACATGAAATCCTAGTGTGATAACAAAGCCTATTGCATTTCAGCAGTAAAAATATAACCTGGCTTCACCATGATTGTTAAACACTTTAATTTGGCCATTTGTTGTTTCCCTAAGGCTGTTTCTGAGATTAAAGGCATGCTGTATTAGTTCCTGTCCCTACGGTGTGCACAAGTGACGTACAGTGATGGAAGGAAGAGAGCATCGTTGCTGCTGTTTTACTCTGAAGGAACAGGAGCAAGGCTTTGAGCTCCTCTAGTCATCAAAGGGTTTCACAAACAGCCCAGGCTTCTACCTTGTGCAGCTTGACAAAAATCTGGGCGTGTCTGAATATCTAGCCCTAAGGAAGCTCTGGGCGCTGGACCATTTCTGAAGGCTGACTGTGAGTGCAGAGCACTGACTCTGCACTCAAAAAAGGACAGATGAATTGCAGAGGACATGGGCAGCAGTGCCATAACCAGGCTCTTCTTCCCTGTGCCTGTTTGGTGTGTGAACATCAGCAACTTTCAGTTATCTTTTATGGGTGCCCCACCAGGATTAGGAGATTTCTGACCTCCCTTCATGTCTTCACCAGCGACCATTCAGAGATTTTTCTCACAATCAGAAAGGTAATTTTTTTCCCCTGCATAGTCCCCTGGGGCAGTTCAGTCCTGCTCAAAACTTCCTTGTTGTGAGGTTTGTCCTTTCATTGCATTCAACTGGAGGAACATTGTTCTTCTGTCCAACACTGTGAATGCATCATTCAGTTTAACCCCTTAAGGACTGTGGTTACTTCAGTATCTCTGTCCTTTGTTCTGTATCTTGTTGATGTGTCTCTCAGCTCCCTCTTCTGTTTCCCTGTTTACCCCTGAATCCAGCAATGGTTTTAGGCTAATGATTGTGGTCACAAGCTGCCTTAGAAGTTGGGGTCTGGGAACAAAGATGGTACTGAAGGAACGTTCTAAATCAAAACCTGGAAAGGAGATATTTTTATCTTCATTTTACAAAGTGGAAACTGAGGCCCTTCTCATCCCTCTCCACTCCCCTAAAGAACACTGTTGTTTTGTGTTCCATGTTTAATCAATAGAGGGAGAAGATTTTTTTGATCTTCACTGAAGTTGGTTACCCCCATGGAAACATATTTCTAGCATTGACCAGGCCTACCCTGCTTGCCTTGTGTCAGGAGTCTAAAGCCAGTAGGAGAAACAGGAATATAAAGGATTAGGTAACTTGACCAAGGTCGTCCTGAGAGCCTTTAGCAGAAATGAGAACAGCTCCCTGTCATTCCTATTAGTGGTCTATACTCAAAGGTCACAGGATTTTTATTTTTTTTGTTTTCCTCTGCCGGCATCATAGTTTTTAGTTGTATTTCTGCACTTCTGGAGACTGTTAAATAGCTCCTTTCAGAGCTTTGGTCATCACACATGGATTTTCCTATTTTAGCACACTGATTATTATTTCAGGCTGGAGTAATGAGCAGAGGGAAGAAGATGTCATTTTAATGTAGGTTAAGTATTACAATGTCAATAGTGGGGTTTTTTTTTTTTTTTGTAATTACAGAATATAAAGAGGACAAATGACTAATTGCAGAACATTAAGAAGACAAATGAGTCAAAATAGCTGAAGTTTCTGATAACCTGTGTGAACCTTATTTTATTTTTTTCTAATAGAAAGTTACTTTCCTGAGGAAGCGTTTGGCACAAAGAATGTTCTCCTGTGACTACTGTACCAGTGGGCGGAGTCAGCGCACCAGCCACAGATTTGGTTACTCCACATCTTTTTTTTTATCTCACTGCAATGAATGGAGGAATTAAGCCCCAGTGAGCAAGAAACTACAGTCTGGAGTGAGTGATGGTGAAGGATACAGATGATCTTGCTGACAACACTGAAGAAAAAACAATAGATGAGATCAAAGAAAAACCGGAGGAAGGATTCAGTGCAAATGTAGACCCCAGTGCCAAAGACTTTACACATTGCCAGGAAAAACCTGCAAGCAACTGACCCAGATTTCAGGCATCACAAAACTCCTGGGGCATAGGAATAGATACATACTTAGTGAAATCAAGCAAACAAAGGAAGAAAAAGCCCAGAACTTTTTCCACAGCAAGGGTTTATGGCTGGATTTATTTTGTTTTGTTTTGTTTTTTTACCTTAAAGCAATTAAAGTTTTGCCAGAGGTAATTGTATTTTCAGGGAAATGGTTAATGAACTGGATAAACAACAGCAGGAAGTGCAAAGCCAATAACTGTCCAACTGTGATATACAGATCTGTGTCTCATAGTAAACCCAAGGACGCTTACGAGGTCATATTGTGCTGCAGTCCCCAGGATGCTAGAGGGGTCTTCACCTGCAGCTGATTCACCTGAGAGACTGACACTGAGGCACAGGTCCTGGCTTGCACTAGCTGGGATGAATTAGATCTTAAGACAGGGTTTCTTTAAGGGCAGCTTCATCTTCACCTTGTAGAAAGCGTGTTTAGTGCAGAGACAGAGAAAGGGGAAATTTAAAGAGAAGACCACACAAATGAGGAGATACTTAGAATCATAGAATGTTTTGGGTTGGAAGGGACCCCTAGAGGTCATCTAGTCCAGCCCCCCTGCAGGAGCAGGGACACCACTAACTAGATGAGGTTGCTCAGAGCCCCGTCCAACCTGGCCTTGAATGCTTCCAGGGTTAATTATTACAGGGTTACTTCTGTGCTGGCTTCCATGTACCTTTGGTGCAGAAAAGCATCTCCTTCAGAAATGATAGATGAGCGAGTGCGACATATGAACTTGCCTTTCAAGCCCTCTCTGTGCAAGATGCAGCTGAAACTGTATCGTGTGTGGCTTGGGTGGCAGGCAATTAATTTTTATAATGGAGGGGAAATCACTTTCCTAAATGGAGCATGATAAGAAGTTCTTTGGTGATTCTCTTTTCCATCTGCATAGCATTATAATGGAGCAGCAGTCTTGCAGCTCAGGGTCAGTTCTTGCTGAACAAAATGCCTCTGGATGCCCATTTGCTGTGATGAGGAGCCACATGGCCAGACAGGGGAGATATGACTGCTACATAGGCAGACGAGATGCCATCACATTGAACTTTCCCTAGGGATCTTTTAGCCAAAGGGAGTTGTCTTTTACTTCTCTTAAGCTGTGAAGGGGAAGGAATAGTGGCGTGGAGATGACAGACTTCAGGGATTGTCCTTTGGGGGAGTCACCAGCAAAACTGACCTGCAGAGTCCCAGGCTGATGGAAGACTGCTGGGCTGAAGTCTTCTCCAGACTCACTGAACATCCCCATTAGTTCTTCCCACTGTGCTCTCCTTGGCTTCATGGCCAGAAGGAAGAGGGGATAAAACTCCTTACTCTTCCCTAGCTGAGTATGTCGACTTCTACCGTTAAATGAAAAAACCAACACAAAATCCAGGGTGTTTGAAAAAGGGGAGGTTATTTTAAAGCAACAGTCTTAATTACAGGGAAGAAATAAATTCTGTTATCTGCTATGTCTGTGAAGGATGGATGAGAGTTGGTCTGGTCTGTCTTGTTGCCTCAGTCACAGGTTGGCAGGCTCAACCCCTCTGCTGCACCTGCCTCAGCTTGCTTTTTTAAATTTTTTTTTCCCTCCTCTGGAAGTGCCTGGCTTAGCCTGAGGTTTGTTTTCTGGGAGGTCAGCCATCACAGTGGCAGCCTTTTCCTGACAGCACCCATGCTGATACACCTTCCTCTTGGTTCAAGCTGTTTTCTGACGGAAATTATACAACCCAGAGAAAGCTTTTGACAAAGCTAGGTTTCCTCAGAACTGAGTGGTAAACACCCTGGCAGTTTTATTGGTGTTCATTTCTGGAGACAGGACCTAGGTTGTCAGTTCTAGTTTGATGTAAATTTTTAAGACAGCCCTAAACTATAGGAGTCAGGGCTTCACCTTGGAGAAAAAGAGATGTTTTCTAACTCTGTGGCTGCTCTTGCCTGCAACCTGGAAGAGAGAGACAGCCTTGCATAAACCCTATGTGGTTAAACCTTCTGCCTCCCAACTCTTTCCAGAGTGTCTGATTTCAGACAGAGAGATCACTGAGGGATGGATGTGGCCACATGTATTTTCTCTTTTTCTTGCTGCTCATCTCTCACACAAAACTCAGTAAGTTTCAGGCTCTAGGTTTAATAACTAATCTATAAATTTTGGAAGCTAAACTGTCAGGCTATCTATTGCTAGGGCAGTGTCCAGTGCCCTGAAGTTTGGCTTCGCTATGCTCAATAGACAGGCTTATTAACTTTAAGCAACCATTTCAAGTCAGAGATAGAAGCTGCTCAGAATTGGTATTCTGTGTGTAGCGGGCATTACATTTCCACAGACACGGTAACAAATAGAGTCGCTGGGTCTCCTGGCATGGTCCACAGCCTGATTAATAGGATTATAAACAATCTTGTCAATGACAACGGGAACAAGGCACCTGATAAACCCAGGGTAGGGGCTGCCTGCAATCTGGGCCTCAGTCGAGACTCCGAAAGGAAGGGGGTATTTTTGTAGAGATGGAGGAAGGAGTAAGGCATTGTTTTAAGAAAATAAAAGCAAAGCAGACATTAGCTTTTTGGGGGTTTTTGTTTTGTTTTCTTTTTGCCAACTGACTGTATACCTCTTGCCAGAAGAATTTGATTTTTGTGAAATCTTTCTGCTGTAAAGAAAGGGGAGATTCTGGTTTTCAGAAGTAACATGCAAATCTTAGGTTATTTCTTTCCACTTCCCAGTGGACATTTTTACCCCTCAAGCTCCCCTGAGAAACTGCCTTTCCCTTTTTTTGGTAGAACTAATTTAGGATTTTTCAATCTGCTTCGTTTGGGACAAGACAGCCGCTGCCAACCACAGTCTTTCAGTGCCCTGTGACTTATGGCTCGTTCATATGATACCAATCAATCAGAAACATAGCTCCTTGGCCTCTTGCTAGTCTCAAGGTGTTTCATCTCTATTAACCACATTAGTACAGCCCTGCTTTATAGTAGATACTGCTACTGAAATGTTGTTTGGCAGTTGGAGACATAGCCTGGGTCCATCACAGGCAGAGGCAATGCCAATCCTCATTTTGTCATGCTTTTCGCTAATTTAGTCTCCTCCTTACAGCTCCCTCCACAGCTATCTCCATTTTTGGTAACGTCTTTGGCGCGAGGAGAAGGAACTAGTCCTGCTTTAAATGGAAAAAACTCCCATCCCCTCTGGTAAAGCCGCACCTATGTTCCTTCAGGAGAAAATATTGACCAAAGGTGTGCAGCTATGAATCCCAAGGGAGGTGCATCTTCTCATTTTTTAAAACGACTTGACAGTTGATGCAGGACTCAAGACTAGTTCATGCCTCTGTAATGCTATGAGCTGATCAAACATCACAGAAGAAATGGTATCTATCTCAAATGTACAGGAAAGCTGAATGCTGGAACCTGAAAGCTCACTAGAAATTGCTGCCTTCTTCCTGTACAGCTATACCTAGATATTTCTAGTTATTTATATCAGCTCTCTGAAAGGCCGGCCTCTGAAGCCCATATTCATTATGGATAGTGCTCCACAAAGGCTGTACTGAGATCAACAGAACTGTTTTTTTGGACAGAGCTATATATGCTGCAGTACAAGGTTATGGGAACCAGGCTGAAATTCTGGCTCATTGGAGCTGGTGGGACTTTTGCCATTGATTTAATTAGAGCCAGAATTTCCTGTCACTAACAGTGTTAAAAGCAGGCACTAATCCAAAGGCATGAATGCAAGGGTTTGCTAAAGCATTTATTTTAGCAGCATGGCCCAGGTTTGCTGCTGCAGGAGTGAGTTTGGTGCTGGTGTAACTTCCCAGGGATTGGTAGGATGGCAGTGGCATGAGCCAGTGTTCCCTGCCCACAGAGGACAGTTGGCATGTCTGTTTGCAAAGTTCTCTTCAGACTTGGATTTTCAGCTGGAGGCTCCATTTGTTTGCGGTGGAGCTTTCTGCCATGTCTGGGGAGCGAGAACAACAGCATACCTAGTGTGCTCCTGGTGCCCTTTACAGAGAAACCATAACATATTAGCTACAAATCTGCCTGCACTATGTTTGTTCAAGTTAATAAATTATGCTGGAGAATAAATAGATGCTAAATTACATCCTGGCCTGGCCAGAACTTTTATCTTGCCTGTCAGGACTGTGTAATATTAATTATAGCCTGCCTCAGATGCCCTCAGGGAGAGCTGGCAAATGGCTGCAGCCGTCATCTGTGTCTCTCCTAGCTCTTATTTGATTTTTCATTTAATCAATGCCCAATAAATCTGTAACCTCCTGTATCTGGACATCTGTGTTTAATGTATCCAGCGATTGGCCTAATTAAATTCCAGTATACACCATCCCATGATGGGACCAGGCACTTGGATTTCTGCTTTTGCGGCATCATAGTAGAGGGGGAATATCCCCATGCTTGTCAGTGACCTTTGTGAAGCCCAGGGAGGCACTAAGAGGGTTTGGGGAATAAAGCAGGACAAATCTTTTCAAAAGCATTGCAGAGGTTGTTTGCTGCTTGCTGTACAGTCGAGGCCCTTTGCTTGCGTGGCACAGCTGCAAAAACACGTCCACTGGAAAGTGCTCCAAAGAAGAGCTGCTATTCAGCTGAGCACATCCTATATTGCAGCATAAAGTACAGCCCTTCCCTTTGAAATGTCTACCCCTCTGGCTTGTCATGGGCTGTGGATTTTATAGCCACCACATTTGTGTAGGGCAATGAAGATGAGCCGTTCCAGCCCTGATTTTGAGTTGAAGTGTTGTGTTAGGTTTGATGGTCATGTAAAGATCCCTGCAGAGCAGAGGTCTGACTGCTGGACCTTCTCTTTGCACAGATCAATAGTGTGTTTAAGCAGGAGCCATTCCAAGTGCTTGCAGTACGAGGAGGCTGTTAATCTCTTTGAGGTGACCCACTAAAAGTGAGCATGACACACGCTTCATTATCACAGCTTATGCAAAGAAATGATGTTCTTAAACCCAGCATGAAGACAGGGGGATGGATAGACAACGCTTAGAATTACTGTACTGGGTCTCGCACCCTGGTTTTGGCAATAGCAGTAGTGAATATTTAGAGATGAATGCAAAAGCATAGAGTATATGTAGTGCTGCTGTCAGACTTCCTGTGCTGGAGGGGACCTCTACACCATCGCCTTTAATAGTTACTGATGACTGATAGAATGACAGATAGATTTCCTGCTATTTGGTAACGCTTTAGCAATCCTGACCACAGTGATCTTTGCTTATGGCCGTGAACCAAGACATTCTATCTGCAACTAACTTGCTCCTCTCAAATGCTTAATCTTCAGAAATGCTTGTTCTGGATGAAATGGATTAACAGGCCATAGTTTTCATTTCAGATGAACAGGCGATAAATTGTTATGCTGAGGAATTAGTTTGTTTATCGTCAGTAATGCAGTTTAACCTTCCGGTGGACTGTTTTCTCCACTGACCATTGACTGCATTAGAAAGAGCAGGTTTCATTATTTTATGGGTTAAGAATCTGATTTGTTTGCTTTGTGCTTCTTTCAATAAACTTTGTTTAATAAATGCTAATTGTTCTTAATGCCTTAAATTAATTACAGTCATTTTCACTGCCCCTCTGTATCTATGCCGCATTGCCAAAGGATCACCATGGCAACTTGCTCACCAGGGAGAACATGCACATTCAGTGTTTCCTTGGGCCTGACGGTTCACAGACAGCTCTGGGCCTGGAGACAGCACAGGCTGTTCCCTGCCCTCTTGGCTGATGGTTTACAGGGTGAGGAGCCCAGAAAGGCTCAGAGCAGTGGTGGATGAGGGGGTTTTGGTGTGAAGATATGAGCTGGGAGGAGCCCCAAGGTCCTCCTGGACCGGCCAGCTGAGCAATGTGCCTCACTCAGAGCCTCAGTTTCCCCTTTTATAAAAAAAGAGATGAACCCAGCTCCCTCAGACATCTAATGCATTGGGATCCGCTGATGGAAAGGAAAATTGGTTTACATGTCTCCCTTGACTTTTGTGGATGGGATTGATTTTGTATGAGCTCAGGGCGCTCCAACTTCTCCTTCTGAAGGAAGCACAGACGTCCCAGGTCCCAAGAGTTTGCTTATATCAGCAAAGGCTCTCGTGCTCAGAGGCCTTGGGCTTCTGGTTGGCACTGTGTGGCCGTGAAAGTGCAGCGATATTGCTGGAGGGATGAAAGCAAAGGGAAGTTGCTAGAGCAAAGGAAAGAGAAGTTTTTGTGCCTGGACTCTCTTGAAGCTTGAGGGAGGATTGGAGAACTGCAGTGTGCAGGCTGGGGACAGAGCCTCTCGAGGGGAAGGAGCTGCACAGACGTCAGCTGAAGACAAAGCATCCCACCTGCCCTGGGGGAAAGTGATGAACAGCTACAGCATTTACATTTCTTAGGCATGCTGCATCAAAGAAACCACAGAAACCTAAACCTGGCCTGTGGCTGAAAGGCTTTGCAGTGCACATTTCCTCCCTGACTTGCGCTCTGCTCTGCTTTTGATAAAATTACATCTGCACTTGGTCAGCTCTTTGATCTTTCCTTTTCGGAGTGTGCACTATTAATTACTGCCTGCACCAATTGTCCTAGGGAGACCTGGCAGACAGCTAGCACCAGGTAAATAAAAAAATAATAGCAACAGGCCAGGTGCCAGGATGCACGGGAAGGCTGGCGGCGGGCTGGGATGCAGGGAGCTCTGCCGGAGGGCTGGTGGAGCCTGGAGAGCTGGAGGTCACTCGGCCATCCCAGCACTTTGCTGAGTCCTCCGTCTTTGGAGGCTGGGCTAGTTTATCGTTGAAGGTCACTTGTAACTCAAACCATTCCAGGATTCCTATGCTCTCTCCCCACCCACAGCTCCGCTTCCAGGGCGCGGTGTCTTCCCCCGCCGCCCAAAGCAGAGGGCGGCGGCCGGGCTACCGGTTTTCCCCTCAGTGCCAGCAGATGGCAATCCTTGACCACGCTCGCAGCCGGGGAAGGGCTGGGCTAGTTTATCGTTGAAGGTCACTTGTAACTCAAACCATTCCAGGATTCCTATGCTCTCTCCCCACCCACAGCTCCGCTTCCAGGGCGCGGTGTCTTCCCCCGCCGCCCAAAGCAGAGGGCGGCGGCCGGGCTACCGGTTTTCCCCTCAGTGCCAGCAGATGGCAATCCTTGACCACGCTCGCAGCCGGGGAAGGCAGCCTGGCCCCGAGGGGGCT
>NW_009259602.1:553565-564622 GCF_000687185.1 Egretta garzetta | reverse complement strand
TTGCCAGCTGCTGGGCCCCGGGTTTGGGCATCCTCGGCGGCAGCGAGCCCCGTTCTTGCCCCATTGGGATATTGCTCGGAGGAAAGCCTACGTCTCACTTTCTTGTCTCCGTCAATGGGAACGCGGTCCTTCCCCCTTCTCCCCTCTTCCCTTGTCCACACAGCTGTGGAGCTCATGAGGGTGAGCGGTGTTGCCCTCAGAGCATCTGTGAATCCTCCACCTCCGCCCATGACAACCCAGACCCAACAGCTCGAGCATCCAGCCGCTCCTAAGCAAAGGATTCGGTGGGTCCCAAGCAGTGAGAAGGAGGTTGGAAAGAGAGGGCTCTGAGAGATGCATGGGACGGGGTTTTTTGTGTGTGTCTTTACCTTGCAAAAGCAAGCAGTCAGGACTGCTGAACAGCAGTGGCAAAGCCATGCTCCCCCGCCTCCTCCTGCGCTGATCGGGGTGGGCTGCAAGGGTTGTCTGTCATGCATAATTTACAGCTTTGCTGCAGTGAGTCTGAGTCTGTTGGCTTTGAAACATTAATATGAAGGGAAGAAATGCAGTTATTTTTTGCTCTTCTCGTATGCTTTGGGCAGGAGCCTTAAAGGGACAGAATTGAGATTAATAAATTGGAAAGAAGGAAAATAAAGTGACAGATCGTCTACAGATGTTTGAGCAGACTTTCAGCATATACTTCACCATTGGGGGAAGGAACAGCCTCGGTATAGGCCGTCAAGAAGGAGGGGATCGCTAGTATGATGGGGAATGTGCTAATTTGGGACCATTACATCCGTGCTCTGACACAGACTTCCTGCATGAACTTGGTTGAATCCCTTAGCCTCTGTCTGCCTCCATTTTCTGACTGCAGGGCAGAGGAACAGCCCCTGCCTGCTTGGAGGGCACTGTGCTAAGGAGTGCTGTCTGAGTCTGCAGTGGGTTCCATGTGGACAGCAACTGTGGCCAGAAGCAGGAGTACACTTGAAGTGGGCATTTTAGGTGGGATACGGAGGGGCAGGGATGGGGGTGCTCGGTGATGTTAGTGACTAGACCATATCTGTTCTTACACTGTCCCTCATTTACCTTCCACAGAATGGGTTTCTCAGATCAGTAGCTCCACTAGCTGGGGGAATATATTCTGCTTCTCTTCCTTACTATTTGGTATTTCTTCACGGGCCAGTGACTCTGATATTCAGTGCTGCTGTTGTTGCGAAACTAAATGAAAACATAGGGCAACAAATCAAGGAGCAATTGCTTCAGCGGCTTTTGATGAACTCTTTGCAGCTGAGCGTGAATTTTTCCAATGACTAGCATGCACATGCATTTTCCCATGACATTTCTTGGAAGAGGTACAAAGTCCTAAGTCTTGCAATTATTTCATCTCTGAAAATCTTACTTGAAGCACAGTGGGTCTTCCTTCTCCTGACAGCCACCCTGAATTTGCTGACACACGTGTGGGCCTGGGAGCCCAGCTATCCACACACAGAGCTTTGGTATTTCAGGGCTATCCAGAAAATGGGTAGGGCATTGCCTCCACCATTGCTCCTTGTGAATGTATCAGCAAAAGCAGACTCTGCATCTTTTCTGCCAGGGAAACCCACTCACCCAAGAGCCCTGATGCTCTTTCAGGTGCACACAGCAGACTCCAGTTTCTTAAAAAAATTTTGTATTGGTGGTGTGTGCTTGTGCACTCAGCAGGAGTTTGAGATCGCTGGAGGTTACCCATTATGTACAAGAGAAGCAGCATTAACTGCTTTTTTAAGCAGCACTTGAGCCGATGGGAACATGGCCTAGAAATTTAATTGAGTCCAATGTTTTGTGTTTTCTTAGCTTCAGAAGGGGGATGAACTGTGCCCTTTTCTTATACGAGCATTTTCAGTTCTGGCTTACCTGGGTTTCTATGGTCCTGTTTAAAATGGCCTCCATCACAGAGAGTGAGTCTTTGCTGCAGATTCCATGCCAGGAACTCTTTTCTTGCTATGAAAAGCAGTATATTTTTAAATTGAATTAAAAGCCAATGGACTCTTTATTTTTGCTCAGCCTGTGCCTCAAAAATACTCATGTATTTTACACTAACATCTTGAAACATTTCTTGTTACATTAAAACATTTTCCAGAACCTGTACAGGCTG
This sequence comes from Egretta garzetta, assembly GCF_000687185.1. Taxonomy (NCBI): domain Eukaryota; kingdom Metazoa; phylum Chordata; class Aves; order Pelecaniformes; family Ardeidae; genus Egretta; species Egretta garzetta. The sequence continues at coordinate 562,509 of NW_009259602.1, read as the reverse complement.
TAGATCAACCATTTCTGGTACCATTATAATTTAAAAGTAAGTAGTTATTGTATAATTGCAAATGTCTTGGATAACTTCCTTCTGACAAGAATCCTCTAAAGGCTTGTCTGTCCAGGTTTGGACTAGCTGGTTGGGATTTTTCTTTTGCCAAATTTCTCTTACAAAACATTTTCAGCAGCATTTTGCATCTTGGTCCTTCTCTTTTTAGTACTGTGGATAAAATCTCCTGGGGTATTACTATGACTTGTGTGCCAGACATTTGAGTCAGACTTTGATTGCTCTGCATGGAAGAGTTGAAGAAGTTTATCAGGTGGCAGAAGAACAGCAAAGGCACTAAGGTCTCATTCAAGCAATCTGGAAGAAGAGGGTGCAGGCAAGCATCTACAGAAGGAACTAGTAGTAGCAAAAAGGGAAAAGTGAGAAATCTACAATGCTGTCAGTGATTCTGCAACAGATATGACTTTAGATCCTTAGGAGTAAAGACACATCTCAGCAGCTGGGAAGAAAGTCAACTCTAGCAAGTCACCTGCTCCCAGCACTGGATGTGTATTTCTCCAGCTCAGCAGCATGCAAAGCTCTCTCTTCAGTACATCCGCATTTCAAAATACGTGTATAGCTTGGCCTCCTGAGAGCTCACTTAGCATGATGTCTAAAAAAACCCCAAACCTTCCTTATTTTCTTCCTGGTGAAACAAGCATGAGAAGATGTTTTTTGTTTTGTGGTGGCTTTTTGGGTTTTTTTGGTTTTTTTAATTAGTGTCTAAGACTGACCTCAAAACAGCTGAAATCCTTCATCATCAAAAGCAATCCTTACCTCAGCTGGAAGTGATCAGCTCCTGCATTTATTGCTAGGGAGACCCTGCCCTGGCTTTGTTTGGGAAACCTCACTGTTGGATTTAAGAGTGCCTGGATCATCCCTTGTATGCAGCACAGACATGGGTGGTGAGTAGATGGTTTAGGGTTTTTATGCTGTCTGTACGGCTTTGCTCATCAGTCAGTATATCAAACAGGTTAGTACTATTTATCAGCATATAATTTTATCTAAAGAATAGGCAAACAAAAATAAAATCACAGAATCAAAAAGCTCAAAAATGAGCACATCTAAGAGATAAAAAGCACTTGATTGCATCCCTATAAAGCTACTTTTGCCTTGCTGTTTGAGACATGTTTGACAGGGCTTTTCAGAGCTACCTGTCCTTTAAATGAGCTCATGAAGAAACTGATGCCAAGACTGACCTGTGCTTTGGGGAGACTTCGCTGTCATTCCCACAGACCCCATCTTGGTACCTTTTCTCCATCAATAGCTGAGATGGACTCCTGTCGTTAATGCACGTGCTCTGGTGATGTCATTCATCCTTCATTACAATTTGCCTACAGTAACAGGCTGTGAGTTTGATTATGTAAATTTCTTATAAGTGGCCAGTGCAATTAAAACAGCAAAATGCATCAGTGTTTGCACTAAAAATATTCTAGTTGTTAAAGTTGCTTGCAATTTCCTCCATGATCCATAGCTTTGGAAAGCCTTTTTATCCCCTCAGTCCTTCCAGTTAAAAGACAGCATTTTCTGTCTTGGAGCCTGAGAAATGATCAGAAGGAAATTGTTACTCTTAAGAGCCTTATTGCTTATTAATGGAGGCAATTAAATGGCGCTAACTAAGCTAAGGATAGCATGAAACCTAAGAGTGCATGTATAGATATTCCCCGGTCTGTATAGTACACTTAAATGAATAAAAGAATTGATGCAGATAATGGCTAATGTCTGGGAACTGCTCTTGAGACTGTAATGAAGACAGTTGCCTTCTTTAAGCTTCCTTTCACTATAATACAGCTAAAAATAGCCCAGATTAACACTTGCAATAGAGCACCTGTTGTGCAACAGCATTAGATGCCACAGAAACACCCAAAATAGCTTAGAGGGGTGGAGGATGAAGGCTGTTATCCGGCTTCTGACTTAGCCAAAGGAAAGTGGAAGGAAAGTAAATAGCTGCAGTGGTGCAAAGGAAGAGTTAACTGCATGGGGGAGTTAGCACTGTAGGATGCTGTATCCACAGCACCTTGGATGGTGAGCTGATCTGGGATGCTGCACTCAGCAAGTGGGATTTTGAAAATTCTGGAATGAAATGTTTCCCTTGCCCTCCTGTCTCTCATGTGGGTGCTCATTGTGCTTGAGAATGTGAGGCTGGGAACATAAGACAGGACCAAATCAAGCACAGTGAGTGGTGTTTTCTCTTTTGTCCCTGCTAAGCCTGGATGAAGCCCAGCTCCCCTAGGTCTGAGGAGCAGGAAAGGATTTGAAACAGAAATATGAGAGAATTTGCTTGAGTGATATCTCTGTGTAAATAACAAGAATATGAAGCATAAACGCCATATTAGTGCCCTTTCTGATGACAGTCTCCAGGGTTTCCAGCTTGTTATAGAACAAAATGGCTTGGTGTTTGCACAGCAGTCCTGGGATGCAGCCCCGGCCTGCCTCCCTCCTGCAGTGTGTGCAGCAGAGCTGTTCCCCTTCTGTAGCAGCTGCTTCTTGGAAGATGGACCAATCTGGTCTGGCTCCCCAGGAGAGTCTCCAAGGGTAGGTGTGGAGGGGTAACAGAGGCATGGAAGATTAACACTCAATTAGTAAAAGCTAAGCTGATCCAAACCCCTGATTTCTTTCTGCACTGCTGAACTTCTGCAAGGCAAATGGGGACCATCTTAACAGGGTGGTGAATTATAAATTCATCTGAGTCCATCAGTACTGAATAAAAAACCTGAAAGAACTAGGGCCTTGTTATAGCTGCTTGTTCTTAAAAGCTTAGTTCACTGAAGTCACCAACTTGATTCTTAGTGGCACTGCAGGTATACCCAAAGCCATGTTCAAGATGATCAGGAGTTCATTTGTGCAGTTATTGTATGGGCATCTAATGGAGAACAATCCCTGCTCAGTGTAGGGTGTACACTAAATGCACTACATGTGCAGAGGCTGGGAGAAGGGAATAGTGTTATGATCTGTGAGAAACTATGTAGAGAGAAATTAAGGAAGCCTGTAGCAAAAGTTAGAAATTAAGCAAGATCTCCTGGGTACCACTGTGTTATTTTTGTGGATTAATCACAAGACAATAATTTCTCCTTTAAAGTGCATCCTGAGTTAGCTGAGAATCAGACTGAAGTAGAAAATGCAGCCACTGCTGAGCTAAAACATTGTGAGGTGTTTAACAGCTACACAGCAATGCTTCCTTATTGGCACTCTACAGTGGCAAGTGAAGGGTGAAAGAAAATGGAACTGTTGACATATTTACACTGCGCATCCTTTTATGCTGAGAAGCTGCTGTGCTTCTTAATGTTATGTGCTGATGTATTCATATTTAACACTCAAACAATCACAGGAGAGAATGGCCTACTTGAAATTTAACCTGCAAAATACAGCTGTGACTCAGTTGCAACGTTTTGTGCCTATGTTAATCACATCAAAGTTGCAATGGTCCTGAGACTGGGGGAGAAGAAAACCAGAACTAAATGAACAATTGCTTTTCTGAATAGCATGCACTCTGCTTTGGGATAGGCCTTTAAGCTTGCTGAGCTGTTGGAATGCTTTGCTTAAAATGAGAGAAGACATAAGCAGGAACTTAGTAGTAAGATGTGGATAGATGTATACAGCATACTTTGGCTTCTGCTGTTAAGTGGAATGTAAATTTTGGGTTCTGGATATGTGCATTGAATATGCTCCATATTTTGCTGTACCTCAATACTCTGAGTATTTGTAATGTTGACTTGAGTCTGCTGAGCAGTAATGGTCATAGCAATGAGAAATCAATGACCTACTGAACTTGCACAGCTTTATCTTCTGGGGTTTTGTGCTTACTAGACACAAAGAGCAGTTAACAAAATCCATGGAGGCTGGTGGAGGACAAGTACCTACCTCACTGTAGGGGGGTTGGACTAGATGACCTCTAGGGGTTCCTTGCAATCCAAACCATTCTATGATTCTATGAAGTAAGTACATGGGAAAGGCATGCAATGCTGGAGTATTAAAGAGATGGGGGGGCTAGTGGAGAGCTGACTGTAGGCATGTGTTACCTCTCAGTCTAATTTCATCTTTTCTGCAGAGCAGTGTAAGTATATGTGTCAGAGCTGGGTGTTCTCTCTGATGGGAGGAGGCTGAGAAAAGCTGTCTTTAATTTACCCCAGAGGAAGAAAGAAGAGAGACTAAAAATAGAAAAGAGAAACCAGCGAGGACAATGATGGCAGGGGAGAGAGGAATCCCTGGGTATGAGCACACGTCACTCGTGTGTGCATTGGTTCGCTTCATTGCAGAACTGAATTAATTATCTGAATTCAAGTGATGACAGACCCTTTTCTCTCCCAGAGGACGCACTGGCTCATCAGGTGTGGGAGGACCATTGCCCAGGCTTATTTGGCTTGTGTTTTGATGTCACATTCTGCATTTGTTGATATGATGATGCAGGAGAAAGACACTGCTGAGGCAGGCTGCTGATACCAAGACATGCAATTACACTCTATCAAATTTGCCTCTTGGTGGGTAACCTTCAGTATATTAAAATGCTGATCTCCACTATGTGGCAGGAAGTGGAAAACCCAGCCATAATGACTGTTTTCTAGTGCTGAGCATGAAGTAGTGATTAAGGGTCTGATTTCTGTTTTGTTTCTCCATTGCTTAATCCAGTGACAGTAGTGTCAGGCCAGGTAAGCTGATCTGAAAACCTGTTCTGGGTACTCCAGGCATGAACAGGGAGTGGCTGGCTCAGAGGGACAAGGTGAAAAATATCTCATCCCTTGGGGTTCTGCTTGGACACAGACAGGTACATATGTGTACATCAAAGAAAAATGTATGAGTCTGCTCAGGAGTTAATTTTGCCAGCCAGGGGCTTTCCTGCATTTTGCATTTCAGGAAGGGTGGATATGAGGAAGAGGAGCACGGACATGGATTCCTGGGAAAGGTGTTCAAAACCAGACTTCCACAGAGGCCTGGGTAGGGTGGTGGTGTGGAAAAAGCTTGGCAAAAGACATTAGGGGTTGAATACGTGGAAACATGGATACCAGGGCAAAGAAACCCTCTCTGGTTTGACTATGTGTTCTGTATTGGTAAAAAAGACATTTAAGATATCTGCCCTCTCTGCCAATTCCTTTTCCATGGAATGCTATAGGAGACTCCAAATTTAGGCTAGTCACTTGGGTGACTCTAAATTTAAACTTAATTGGTATTGGTACACAATGGAGATATTCTCATCTTCCATTCTAGATTTTTCTGACCTTGAAGAATGTCAAGTGGTGCCTTGTGCTACCTCTGCCTTCTCCTTTTGAACTCTCAGGAAATTTGAGATAAAATTCAAGTTGAATTTGGTAAAGTATTTTGGTTTAAAAAAACCCAAACAACCCCCCCCAAACCACCTCAAGCAGTTTCTCTGCAAAAGTCTAGCCTGATTGAAGTAAATAACCAAGCATTATGTGGGGAGTGAAAGATAGTTCCTGGCTCCTTTATCTGTTTCTGATTTAACTGGATATTAGACTCTTGATTTCCTTCCCTCTCTCCCACCCAAGCCCATAAGGGTCCTGAAGTGGTGAGGTGGGGATGCATCTTAATACCAAAGCCACATCTGTTCCAGAAATCAGACAGAAGATCAAATGACTTCTTCCCCCTGGCCCCTAGAGGTGGTTGCTGTCCTGATGCTCTGCTATTGGGAGAAGGCTGCTATGAACAGATATTTTTTTAAACCAGGGCAGGATTGTTCAGAAACCATGGCTGAGGCATGGGTCATCCCTGTGTGAGGCAGTGTAAATACGCATATGAATGTGTGAGCTTGGTGGAGTAAGTGCTGGTTGAGCCCACCAGACAGGGCATGGCTGGAAGAGGCAGTGGGCTGGGGGTGTTAGGATGTACATGGCTTTCTTTAGGTCATGCAGGAGGCCCAGGGCAGAGGTAGGAAGTGACTCCAGTGCTCCCCACTCAGGCATTGGGTCTCTGTGTGGCGGGCATAGGTGTTTGGTCCCACTTCAGCATCGTTGCACATACTGTAGTCTGAGAGCTTGTGTGAAGCTGCACTCACCCTCCCTCCAAGTGCAGAGGCAGAGAAAAGGAGCTGAATTCCAGTCTGCAGGAGAAGACAAGCTGAGATGTAGGAGTAGCTGAAACAGGAAGAGTCTTGGGTTTGTCTGGGGAGAAGTGGTACTGGGAACTCTGGAGCAGCCAAGTATACTCTTGGGAAGGTCTGCAAGACAGGAGTCCTCCAGGACTCCCCATGGAGGTGGGGAAATCAGAAAGTGAAAGATACTCTAGTCCATGAGAAAACTTGGGGAGGATTTACTAATGGCTCATTTTCATGTACCAGTTACTGTTAGTTTGCTCTAGTGTGTTAGTTAGAGATATAATTTGTGTGTACCTGTGTACATTATTAAGGAGCTCAGCATCTGAATTTGCAAGAAAATGTCACCAGCTCTTTTGCATCTGTTTACTTCCTTGCGTCTTGGCTCTCAGCTCCCAAGTGAATACTTTGCCACTTGCTCCCTGTATCAGTCCCTCCTCGTGGTGCAGCGGGAGCCCTGAGTGACGATGTGAACAAGGCCAGGAGAGCATGGTCTTGTTTGCTGAAGACAAACACCCCTCTTTCCTCTCTCTAAGCCCTGGGGCTGGTTCTCTGAGGTCTAATTTAGCCAAGCCTTTGTCTAAAGTGTGTATAGTCCAATACACAAAGCGGTGAAAACTGTGTCAATTGCTTCCTGTATAAGCACTGTTTATTAATGTGTGGAACAGAACAGAAACATTGCTCTTACCGAGATTGAACACTCTCATCTCTCTCTTCTCATAATTTTATACCATAATCTAGGAATGACTTTTGAGCCTCTGAGTACTGTAGTCTGTGGCGCAGTGACTGATGAGACATCTGCTCTATGACGTGTTCTATAACAAACAATTCATTACTGCAAAATGGACTTGCAATCATTGGCCCAGGAGCTTTGAGTTTAATGTGGCATTCTGCAGCCTCACAAATCCCAATCAGCTCTGGGGATTATGCATCATGTTTTATATCAGTTGTGAAACCTGAAGTTAAAAAGACAATGGATATTTAACATGTTTAGCAATTTAGTTGACATATTTACTTTTCCTGAATTAGTCCATTTTGGAGACCAGCACTAAAGCACACAGGCTTATTATTAGATACCAATGTAGAGAGCTGCACTGCCCAAAGAAATAATCTTCCTGGATGCCTCTGCTCTCACATCCTCATTTGAAATGTCAATACCACTCTGTGGGGCTTGGGGAAGGGACATGTTTGACCTCTTGACACCAGGTCTGCCACCTTTGGTCGGACCATAGATCTTGCCAAAAGAAGGTAGCCAGCATTTGGAGGGCTGTCACTGGATAGGGCTCTCTGGGGAGGAGGTGAGCAGATAAGGACGATTCTTGCTTTCTCCTCTATCTCCCTCCTTCCCCAGCCCCTTCTTTTCAGGAAGGCGATGTGATGGCTCCCAAACCGAGAATCAGTTCCACCACTTCCCTAGAGAAGGCTCACTCTGCGAGTGGCAGTATCTTGCTCTTCAAGCTAGAGCTGTGCTCCCCTGCTGTAAGCATCCAAGGCAGTCCCTTAAAAAAGAGCTCTGAACTCTCCCCAGAGTCCCTCTAATTGTGATTTTAGCAATGATTGTGCTGGGCTACTTAGACTGGAGTTTTACCACAGCCCCTCAGAAAGACAGCTTGATTTTTTTGCTCTTTTTTTGCTTGCCCTTTTCTGTTGCTTGTGCAATCTGCTATAACTGAATTGCATGGTAGTTTGTTTGCTTTGCTGAAGTGGTTCTGCTTGGCTGGCAGTTCGTGATAGCCCACTGAATCCAAGCACATCGAAGGGCTCTAATATAATCACAAAGCTTCGTGCATTGCTCCAAATCTCAACTACTCTGTGTCATCGTGAGAAATAGGCACTACTGGTTTCTAGAGGCTGTGATTTAATGTGAAGATGGGGGACTGGAAGCACTAAACAATAGCTGTAGTTCAGTCTTAATGCAGCTTACTCCTTGTGGGGATGGAAAATTACAGATAAACTCCTCATATTGGCAAGAATAGCCCTAATCCCAGGAGATTTACTTAGTTACAAGTAAGTATTTAATGCAAGCTGTTTCCTTGCCACCTGTTTGTGGGATTGTAACAATTTGTTGTCTTGGTTGTTTTTTTTTTTAAATATGAAAAATGAACTGTCAGAGAAGGCACAATGCAAACACTGTTGTTTCAGGTGCGAAGTTATGGCTTGAAGTTTAGTGTAGTTCTGTCTGTCCAGTGATGGAGGTGCCATTGGCATAGCAAAGAGGTTGGTGCTTTGGGTGATTCTTGCACAGAGCCCCATTGCTGCCAGAAACAACGATTCCCTCACTAAGGAGGGAATTTAGGATATCAAAGACTCACCAGCTAAGGGGAAGGTCAGCTCTAAGTATTTTTGTCAATGTTGAATATGTCAGAATTGTTATTGCTGGTAAGTCTTTGCTATTGATTAAATGAACCCCCAAGTAAGATCACTGCTCACAGTTGAGGTTGGCTTTTGGAGATGATACAGATGAGCCTGCTTTGTCTTGGTATACGTCCCAGTTATTCACCAAGATTTCCGACCCAGTCTAGTCTTAGTGGAAATGGGCCAGTCTGAGAGATTTTGTCATAGCTTGTAATGGGGCTGCATCCTGGCTTGGTGTTAGAACAGGTCCCCATCTGGGGGGTGCCTGTTCTCAGCCTGTATGCCAAAATGCAGTGGGATACACTTGAGGTACCATGTTGCCTGCTCTCTGGAATGAGCTCTGGACTTGGGATGGGGCAGCTGGGATTCAGTGGCACAGTCATTGGTCACAGATTTGTGATGCCAAAACAGAGGCTCTTGGGAAATTCTCAGCTCCAGTAATTAGAAACACACTAGTTTCTAGCCTCAGTGGTCACAGTTTCTCAGCTAGTATAATAGGGGATTTCCTGG
>NW_009259602.1:547485-553527 GCF_000687185.1 Egretta garzetta | reverse complement strand
ATGCAAGAGAATGGTATGACACTCCTCTGTGCCCATCTCATGGCAAAAAACCTGATCTTGTGCCAGCCATCAGGCCACAAAAAAAGCCATTGGGCACTTCAAGTCCTAGGGGCTAGCAGGTAGCTGGCCTTACTTGTGTGTGGCAAGTTAAGTACCAACACTATTACAACAGCTCTGAGATGGTGACAAAAAGAGCTCCAAGCCTCTGACGGTGGAACACCTTGAGTGGCAGTGGCAAACATGGGAAATGCACTGCACAGATACAGACATTGACGCAGCCCTATGTTATTAAACTCTCCTGACATGCTCCTTTTCTCTATGGAAAGCTTTCAAACATGGTAGTGACACTGCACTAAAACAGAGTGGGGAGCACATGCTGCGACCGGTGCTGGCTCACAACATAACTGAGTCAAATCCTGGTGACTGTATTCATTAAGCTATTCTTCCAGCCAACTTCCAGTGCGATGTGATTCCTTTCCTGTCTGCTAGGTCAGTGCAATAGAAACCAGATCTGTCAGGAGCTGTCACACAACAAAGGCAAGCATGGTGAATACACATTAAAAATAACACCAGAAGCAATGAATGTTGGGTCCAATACAGCCATGCCTGCTGCATTAGCACAGCTCATATTGTAATAATTGTATCCACTGCTCAGACAGCAGGTTATGCTGCCAAGGATCCCCTTGGGCTTTGCGGATAAAGTCAAGCTGGATTTTCCAAATTGCCTGTCCCCATTGCAGAAATGCTAGTGAAATACATACACAAGCTTGCAGTCACAGCTTATTCTGCTGGTTTTTGTCTGTAATTGCTTTAGTGTCACCTAGGATGCCCTTACTCTGCTTATCCCTTCCACAGGGATTGTTGTTTGGCTGGGGGTTTGTACGGCATCTCACACAGAGATTCTGATCTATGAGGTACGCTGTAGTCGCAGCAGCAGAGGAGTAATGAGAAATAACCCAACTCATCTGAGTATTTGAATAATTCTGGGCACAGAAAAACTGATAGCAGCTGTCACTGGTGTTTGTGGGCTTGTGAGCAGCCTGCCTGGGTTTGCAGTAGTGGATGTAGAAAAGCATCTATGGAAATGCTGAAATGCAATTGAATCTTTGGTGGTGCTTGGTATGTTAGCCTACATTTGGTTGTGAAGGCAGGGTGTCATGTCTGAGGGTGAGTGAAAGACCTGACCTCTGATAAGACCTGAATCTTTCAGTTCTAAAGCTGTGAGTGCTTATCAAAACCAAACATCTAAATTTCACCCACTCCCAGTGGAATCCCTCAGCCCTCCTGCTCCAGCCTCTTTTACCTCATTCCTTTTTCATGCTTTCCCTCTCTCAAAACCTGTTTTGCCATTTTTGGTCAGCTGAACCCAAGGTCTTATGCAGCAGCCTTTCTGGTGTTTGTTTTTGCAGCACAGACCAGGAGCCTTGGCTCACTGTGCTGAGTGCCTGAAGAACTCAAGTCTTCATATATGAACTTCCTTTGGAGATCCACAGAGGAGTGTGAGGTATCCAAAGTTCACAAGCTCCTTTAGGGCCTTCTAGCCAGGCTGTTTTCTGCCTTAGCTTTGTGTTTGACAGGAGAAGAAAGAGGAAAAAAGTTTCTGCTCTGCAGCTGAAGGTAGATCTGCAAGGGGACTTTTCTTTCTTGAATGACTTGGGGGGGCAGGGTGGTGGTGTCGGTTTTTTTGGTTCCCCTCCCCCCCCCCCCCCCCTTGACTGTTCAGGGGCCTTGTAGGGTCAGATAGATTTATGGTGACAGTCATTCAGTACCATGCACAGCCAGTACGCCTGCACAAATGTGTGCAGCAGCCTCCATGTGCCTCTCTGGGAGGGTGTGGTTTCTATCTGGACATGAATCATGTAAAGAACAGGGGCCCAAAACTTCAGTCCCTGCATGGCCCCCTCACACCAACAGCATAGGAAAAAAACCAGCTGATTCTCTATGTCAGGCTTTCGGAAGAAAGTCTTATTCTCCTTTCCCCTGCCCCAGAGAACAGAAGGCAGATGGGAGGAGTCAATATAGTAAACGGACAACATGGGGAAACTGGAGCACAACACTGGCTGAGGGTAGAGGGTTGGAGGTCAAGAGAGGTAAGCTCTTGGATGGGAAAGGAAATTATCTCTGTAAATTCTAGGCTCATCATTATTCTTGAGTTATATCTGGTTAGACATCCCCTCACAGAAGCTGTAATAACAGGAGAATGGAATAAAAATCCTTCCCACAGTAGCTTCTTGACTAAGATAACAAGTGACTGAGCTGCAGTGTGCCTCTGTAGCATGCTTCTAAAGCATTTATGTCATCCTGGGAATGGCAGGGAGTTGTAGTTGACAGCAGCCTTGCAGTGAAAGGCTACAGGAGGTGTGTATGCAGGTGAATCAGTGCAGGCAGGATTATGCTTGTGCATATGATTGCAGGAGTGCAAATGTGCATACTATTACACTGATGGATGTACTGGGAGTGTCTGAGGACACATGAAGTAGCAAGAAGCATGGGACTGGGTGGTGCATAGGTGTGTGGGGGCTCAAACATGTGTGGCTAGCTGTGTGGATGTGTATGGGTGTCAGAGTAAGAAACAGTGTGGGCACAAGCCTTAGTGAGAAAACAAATTTCTCCCCTGGCACAGTGAAGTCTGAACTGCATTCCTGAATGTCAGCCATACTTGCCAGTTACCTCCTGGACCAGAAGGAGAACGGATGTTGTTTTTGCCAGAAATAGTAATGCTGAAAAGGTCTGCAGCCTGAAAGGCATAAGAAGAAAATTTTGGATTTGTAGGAAAGTGCTTTGGAGGTGTTTCATGCCTTTTTGTGCTGGGGCTATTAACATTGCCGCCCTGCCTCTGCAGTGCCCCCTCCACAGCTCCTGGTGTCAGCAGGCTGCTGAAGCTGAGCAAGCCCCAGAGCCCTGCCTCGGGGAGTACAGCAAGAACTGACTCCTAAATATTTGCTTGGAGGTGTATACGTGGTTCTTCAGCTGGCACCTGGCTCTGGTATAGCCCAGGGTTGCACGCAGATCTCCAATGTGTATTTGCAGAAGTGTGGCCATCCCCATGAAATTACCTGGAGGCTGTGCCAGCTTCTCCAACCCGCCCTTGTGTGCCATACCTGGGCAGAGGCACCAGGCAGCAGGGCAGCCCAGTGCTTTTCCTGGTGCCTGGAGCATGCACCTCATTCTGTCACACTACTCATAGAGATGGTCTTACTACAAAATCAATAGGTAGATGTTCCCTGCTGTGTGTTTATGCTGGGGCTGGAGATAAATCTAACTCATTTGGATGAATACACACGGGGAAGAAATTTAGAAAGGAAAAATGCCTTGGTGATGTTCAGCTTAGCTTGTTGCTATGCAACACCGTGCTGTAACCATAGCAACTCCCAGAGAAGCACCTTGTACAGACCTTTTCTTCTGATATGGGCTGGAAAGAAAATGCAATAGAAATGCTGGGTGCTTCTCCACAGTAGGGCACGTATGGGCTCAGTGGCCCAAATCTATTCCAGTATCCTGTGGGTTCACTTTTGCAGCTTGTGTTCCTAGGACTGGTTATTTTCTGCAGTTATTGCTTCACAAAAGGGTTGGGTTTCACTGCTTTTCAGACTGGAAGTCTTTGCATTAAGGCCCCCTGGACAGAACAGCAATGAAACTGCTGGCAAACCAACCAGGCAGTAGCTACATGGAGCTATGTTGTCTTGTAAGCAAAATAGCAAATTTGTTCTGTTACTATCCTGGTAAAGGAAAGAGAAGCGTGTCCTTGCCTGAGACTGTAGCTGTTCCTGCAGGGTCAGAGCAATTGAAACTGTCAGAAAAAAATACCCCCTAGACTTACCAGTATCAGATTTTTATCGCTTCTCCTGGCGAAATAGCCCTAAAGGCAAACTCCAAATGAAAGCAAGGAAAATAGTGGAAAATCAGAGATGGGACTGAGGTCAAAATGAGGTCTTACTGAACCAGTGCAAAATGTGAAGCCCTGGGCGGCTGTCCCAGCAGATCTTCCTTTTCCTGGTCTCTGGTCTGCAAACTTGGCTGGGGTGGAAGGTGGATTGCTAAATCAGCTCTTCACGTAACAGCTCCCTTACATACTTGGAATAGAGAAGTCTCCTTTGCATCTTCTTGAAATGTGGTACCTGCCAGAATGCAGCTCGAGGCACATTGTGTTTTAGAGGATGTCATAATTATCCTTTCTCACTGCACCAGGAAGGGGAGAGGTCTTGCTCCAGAGGTTTAGTGCTTTTACTTGGAGGGATGCACAATCCACAGGATAACATAACAAAAGGTACCAGCTGGAGACGCTGTTGTGGAAGAGATAATTAAAGAGATTTTAAAGAAAAAGCAGCTTTCAGGAGTAGAATAGGCTTGGAGTAGAATATGATAAATGTTTGGGATTAAGCATTAAACCCAGAAGGAGAGAGTAATCTGGATCATTCCTGAGGAGTAGGAGTGACTGACTATCCATCTGGAGTGTTTCATGGCTATGTGGGTGAAGCGAACATGTTTCTGTTGGTAGTGCAGATGTGCTGATAGCATGCTGAAATAAGGATGTGCATCCTCCAGCCATAGCCTCTAAGGGGATCTCAAAACCTGTTGAAAGATAGGAACAGTGGTCGATAGGGCTAGTTTAACCAGCCAGATTTGCTGGCTAGCTTTATAGTAGCTCATAGATTTTATTCTGCTTTACTTTAAAAGTCATTGTGGGAAGTTAGCTCTGTAGTGGAGAGCAATAATTGCCCTCCAGGGAAAAGAAAAAGCATGAAGCGGTTCTCCAGACGTGGAGCTGAACAGGAGGCAGCCTTGGCTGCTGTCTAGGCATAGGGGAATGGTGCTTTGCTTCTGCATGAGCCCAGATTTGGGCAGTTGGAGCTGTGTGCTGGTCCCTGTGCTGCTTCACCTCTGACTGCGGAGCCTGAAGCTGATGGGGTAGAGCTGGTGCCTGGGCAGGACCACTGCATGGTCACTCGCTGCTGGCAGAAGCCCTTTCAAGCTCAGCCTTGTCAGAGGCTCAGAAACATCCTAATTAAATGAACTGCAGGTGCAGAGGTTGCTAAGCAACGCCATTCTCATGCAGCAGCCATCCCATGCTCTCACCTGCTGGAGCTGCCTTCCCTCTCGCCACGCAAAGCTGTCCGGCTCCCCTCCGCCGTCTCTTGACACGGGGGAATCTGCAGAGGAGGCTTGAAGCAGGAGCTGTTGCTTGCATGTGGGCGGCTGAGCCCTCTGTCTCCCTGAGAAACCCCAACAGGGAAACTGCTCTGGGGCTGGGGTGGTTTGCAGGTGCTTAAGAACGAAGCGGGCAAGCACAGCGTTGGGCTGGGAGAAAAAACAAAAGCTGCTGAGGTACAACAGGGCAGTCATGAATGTGAGCTTGGGTGCAAGATGCTGGCTAGAGGTGAGCCTGGGAAATGCACCCATTGATTTTCCTGGGCAAAGGCTAGAACAAATTCAGACAGCAGCTAGAAAGCAGTCCCCTTTGTCTTTCTCAATGAACTGTGCTCATAGCTCATTAAATGCCTTCTAATCCATAAAACCTGTTTAGTAGGACACTTGCAGTTCATTGCCAGCCCTGGCTGAGAAGCAGGCTCTCTGAGGGCAGGGTGAACAGTGAGGTGTGTGCCCCAAGTGTACTGCCCTGCAACATCACCCAGGTATCATCCTCCTATGGCATCCTTCACTTTGTTACCTGGAAGGGTTGAGTCGGCAGCAAATTACTTCCCTTTGGTGGCTTTCTGTTCAGTAAAAGCAACAGCACTGACAGCCCTGGGAATAAAGGTTCCCAACCCCTAAGGAGGAACGAGCCAGTTAGTTGCATTGCTGTTGTGAGCACTCATGCAGTTCCCACTAAGCCAGCCCTGAAGGGAGGGGATGAGGGAGGCCTTATCCTCTGCCTACAATGCCCCAAAGTTCTAAAGGATGGACTTCAGCAAAACACCCAACGATTTTTATGTCATGAGAATAGAGTTCAAGACAAAAGGCAGTTTAGGACAGCTGTAAGGTGTTATGGCAGGACTGAGGATCAGAGTACTGCTGGTTCTGCTACCTGCCTGGAAGCAAATT
>NW_009259602.1:518760-547272 GCF_000687185.1 Egretta garzetta | reverse complement strand
CTTCTGTCCCCTTGCCCCCTGCCATTTCCTTTTCTGCCAGCTGATTTGTTCAGGACTGGCTCCAAATATTAGGGCTATTCACAGTTAACCCAATATTCTCTTGAAGTTGAGGAATTTAAGCAGCTAAAGCAATTGCCTCACTGTCCTCTGAAGTCATAGGCCATGGACTGATTGTACTTTTAGGTCAAACCTGTAACTGAGAGGGCTAATATTTATCTGCTGTTGGGGCTAAGTAGGGGACAGGCTCCTCCTCAGTCTCATGCTGATACATGACAAAATGTTGTCTCTTCTTTGAAGTGCTGTTGTGGTAGATGTGAGTTTTGAATCTCCTTCAGAGTTTTCCACCACTACGTCTGCCATTTTTTATGGCAGATGATATTTAGTGATTAACTTTTATTACAGTCATAATTTTTTATTAACTTTGAAGGAAAACTGGTTCCCAGGTGATCATTCTTCCACAGAGTTCCAGCCCAGCAGCCCACAGCCTCACTCACTAAATTGAACTTCCTTATGCCAGTATTTCACTGGCAGTAAATCCATCCATGCTACCTTGTCCTGTTTTTAAAAAGCCATGAAATTCCCATGCAATGTCAGTGAAATAACCACAGTAAAGAGATGTATTAAACAGAGATTGAAATTCAGTCTGAGACATTTCTGTTTCTTTGATTAAGATAATCAGTTATTGATACCAGAGGAACAAGATACTTGCAACATTCAGTAAACAGCTGCTAGCTTAACTCTTACAGAGAACAAGTTAGAAAAGAAGCAGGGGTTTTTTTCTTTGGTATATGCCCACTATCTGTAACATTCCTGAGTTTCTTCCAAGAAGAAAGTAGTGGCAGAAAATAATCTCTTGTCACCAGTGCTCCAGACTTTGCTGTGGAGGATAGCAGTGCCCAGGGACTCTGCCTGTGGCCTAATCTGCTGAATGTTGCAAACTGCTGTATTGGCTGGCAAGCTCTACTGCATCTAGGGTTCTACTTGAGGCCTTTTAGCAGAATGTCTGAGTGCCCACCAGTGGTGCATTGCAATGGAATAATTGTCCCTTCCTCCCACCTTCTGTTCCTACCGGGGAGAAGGCTGCAGCACGTTTCCTTGACTGTTCCATTCTCTGTTGTTTATTAGTAAAAGTGAGGTCAGAAGCTGTGTCCTTTCTGCTCTTGCTGGAAGTTGTTGGTGTTTCTCAGACTTTATAATTGGTTAGCAATGAGAAACAGTGTATGTCCTCCAAATATAGGTGAGTTTGTGTGGGTGGGGTATGATATCCTTAACAGAAAAATCTCGAAGGAAAACAGACACAGAAAATATTCTATGCACTCAGAAAACCATTTTCTCATTTTAAGCACAACAATAATAAGTCATTAGAATAGTAGGTGAGCTCTCCCTGTTTGCATTATGGAATTATTTCTATTAGTGGAGTGGGCTGTGCTGTGGAATGATGCATCTTAGCATGAAAAGATCTGGGCAGTGCACCCAAGATTCTGCAGTCTCAACAGGCAGAGGAGGGGAGGGAAAGCAGTGATGCAGACGGATACCAGTATCTACATTAGGCCAACAGCAGAGCTGAGTGCTGATTCTAGCCTTACCACTATCTGAGGCTGGCAGCAGCATTCAACATCCATGTTTCTCCTCTCTTTTGTTTTGAATACAAAATTGTGGAGAGATTTGGGGACTCTTGTTCATTGCCAGGTTACAATTAGGTCCTTCTCTATGTTTGTGCCTTACCACAACTCCCTGTTAATTCTGGCGTTAGTGCTGAATAAATAGTGCCTGGGTATTTGATTTTTTTTTTTTAAACACACTTGTGATGACAAATTAAATTGCTTTGTGATGTTTGACAAATGTATTTTTTCAGGTTTTTTTACCCACAAAGATTACAAACTAAAAAAAAAAGCCATCAACTCCAGAATGCAAGAAAGTACTTGACAAAGTGCATTTTATTAACAGAATGAAATTAGATACCTGTCAAAATACATTTGACCTCAAAATAACTATTCATACATTTCATTTTCCTGCATAAATAGATATTCATCTGCTCCCGTCTGTCATTTGCTACTCAGAATCCAGCACTGACTCTGGGAGGGAAATATTTAAAGATGCTTCCAAACCAATAGGCAGGCTGGGTTTATATCATTTCCTCTGGCTTTCTTAGCACCATGCACTTTGTTACAAATGGGAAGGGAAACATCTATTTAAAATCAATCCAGTAATATTGTGTTCCAAAACATTAATTCCTAACTTTGGTTTCAAGCAAGCTCTCTGTCAAATGAACAGCTCTTGTGATTTTGTTTTCCCAGGCAGGGCAGAGGTGCTTTTGGTTTTTAGGGAGGCAGGGAGACCCAGGGGTGTTACAGCTACGGTCTCTGGGGAACGGACTGTTGAATGAGAGCAAGGGAGCATTTGAAGACCCTTTTCTAAAGGCTGGGTGCTCCCGGGTCTGTTACACTTGATTTGTTTGGAGGGCTGTGTGCCTTTTGGTGAAAGACAGCCTGGGAGTGCTGGAGACAGATGCACAGCTGGAAAACTAACTGGTCCCAGGGAGGCAAGCAGCCCTTGCTGTTCCATGGCTGAGTGTAGACCTGAGCAGCCCCCAGGTGCTGGGATCTTGGCAATCTTGTCTTTGCCCGGGGTTAAGGGATGCACAATTGCTCAGCAGCAAAAGGCCCGCTCAGAGCTTGTACTTCATATTGGTGCCAAGTGGGGAATTGAGTCTCAGGGTGCAGCCTCTTAATGGGTCATCCATCCTCCCTCTGTGAGTATCGTACTTCCTTAGAACACCTGAGCAGTTTATAGGTTAAAATTTCCACTGGAAACAATTTTGAAGGTATCTGCATCAGTGTAGCTGGATGTTGTTAGTACTCTGAGATGGTAGGAAAATATCAAAAGCAGAGCTTCTGGCTTCTAGTGGTGTTTCTAGCTAGATCAAAACTATAAAGATCCTGGATATCATAAGAAAGAAACACTTTCCAGCACAATTTTAAGGCCAGTAAGATTTTGAATTTAATGTGGTTTAGATCCAGCCTTTATAAAGCAATGTTTTGGGTAAAAAATGGTTAAAATTCCATAGCCTGCTTCTGAGATTTGGTAGCTTTGCACTCTCCTCTACTTTGTATGAGATAGGCAGCTACTCTCAGGCAATCCTTAGAGGGAAAGGAGCAGCTCACTTACAAGTTTTGCTGAAGTATACTGACTGCTTTTTAATTTGGCAGTTGCAGCCCATTGTGAGAGGCTGCTAATAAAATTTCATATCTTGTTAAATCTTTCAGGATGAGTAAAGTGCATCTGAAAATTTTGCAGATAAAAGAACCTTTTGACAAAAAGGAAAAAAAAAAAGTATTTGAAACTCCGCAGAACTAACAATGCTCATTAGCATATTCTTTTCTTCTGTAGTGGTTCTCAAGAGTAATGCAAACAGATTCAACACTCTGTATATCAAAGAAACTCACTAGCAGTTCAAGAAAAACATCACTCATGACAAAGTCATGTTGTCACAAAACACCTTTCCTGGAAAGGTGGTAAGAGCATGCGTGTATGTGAGGTATGGCTACAATGACATCTGTCAGTTGAGGTCTGTCAGTCCAGACCTTGTTTTCTACATTTGGCTAGAGTGCTCAGGCTCCCCAGCACCTTGCTGCGATGCAGAGAGGGACAGTGGAGGTGTAGGGTGGTTAACATGGCATGGCCCAGGCCAGAGTCCGACTGATACTGCCTGCTGAGAATGTGGCCTTGCTCTGTAGAGGCGGAGCAGCACTGCAGCAAAAGCATTGTTAAATACATGGTTTGGAGTTGAAATCAGAAATTTATAACTCATGTTAAATGAATCCATTCAGGGCCCAGTGAGGGTCCTGGCTGAGGGAGGAGGTAACTCTCCAGGTTTATTTATACAGTTTGGTAGCTTTTATGCCAGCTTAGTAAAAAAGAGTCTGTGCCAATAAAATACTTTCTCTCCTTGTAAAACTTGAGTGTGTTTTATCTGTCGTGCTGAAATTGTGCTGCCCTTTTAGCTTTATGTGGGAACTGGTGGAGGCAGGCACCAGAGTGGAGGGGAGGCCTGACCCTGTGGGTCTGCATTACTCACAGGTTGTTCAGCCTCTCTTCCCAGGATCCCAAACCATCCCCTGGCATGTGCTTTTCTGAGATCTGAATCATCCTTGTTGTCCTCCTCAAGGGCTGCTTATGTGGAGTTAAAGACTGCCTAGATAAATTAATTGAAGGAAAATGCATCAAGGTGTAATAATTTTCTGACTTATCAAAAATCCCTTCACTGGTCCAAGACAAGTATATCATCTGGAAGGTGGGAAATAAAGGAGGTGAGATGCTGGGCCCTGGGCAAAGTCTCACCCTGTGTTTGCCCTAGGCTGGGACTCCTTCTGCAGAGGCAGGTATTCAGCTACACAGACTGTTGGTCTGTACCAATATGGCCTAGTTTATACTCTTATATTCATCCACTTGACTGCACAGCTTGATGAAGCTCTGCAAGGTTTTGATACCAGCTAAGAGGTGACAAGTAGCAATGGTGCTTGCTTTCTACTTGTTAACAAAAAGAAGGAAAGCAAGTGGGAGAGAAAGAACCTGAAATTCCAATCCCCACAGGGCAGATTTAGTCTTGACTTCTTACGCTAAGCTCTCCCCAGACTGAGTTTTCTGCTTGTGTAATGAGCACAGTTTTAGATGGTAGTGATTGTGGTATAACAACAGCTCTAATGACAGCGATTGTATTGTAATACAATTTCTACTGCAAAAATATTGTTGTTATGAAATTTGCTGTGACTGGATTGTAGCTGGGGAAACATTGAGTAATCCTCCACAAAGTGAAGCGGGAGGACAAGACAACAGCACTGTCTGCTGCTGCTCAGTTTTGTGACCACCCCATTGTGGGGGGACCAGAGACCCTCACCTGAGAGATAACTGCTGTGGCATTCAGGAATAGAGTTCTTCCCCTGCTGTCACACTGTCTTCAGCTGTGCTGAGAACTCCTATTCTCAGAAAGCATTAGGAAAATTTTCCCCCTGACTTCAACAGAGGTTTTCACCTAGGAGAGAATGGCCTGCTCAGCAGCTACATTTTCTGCTCCTGTTTCCAGCTGATGGACCTGGAAGAGGTCTCAAAGGCTTAGCATCAGAATTAGTTTAAGTAGATAAAGCAAGTAGGTGTGTTAACAGTGACGGTATCCAAGAGAATGGGTTACAGGGAGATTTGTAATTTGACATGTTGTTATGTAAGAAGTTTTATTCATGCTTCACCTAGATACACCACTGAAAACAGATGGCTTAATGGAAGCATTTATCATTTATACAGAGAAAAATAAGGTGATCAAATCAGAACGAATTTTCCCTTCCTTAGAGACAGGAGAGCAATTACAGGACAATGTAGTCTGTGGAGAACTGAGAGAGGCTATTGTATCCACACAAAAGAGAGCAGAAAGAAAACTGTGAAGAAAAAAAAGAGCCAGAGGGGGAGACAGTGGCAGAGAAAGAAACAGAAGAAACTATATTATCTGTGACAGGGACACAATGTAAACTTGCAACATCAAAGTGACAACAGAGGCTTCGCAGAGAGGGAATTTAAGCTGCAATACCTGCTGATAAGAGAAAACAGCGAGTGTGTGCTATGGGGCTGCAGAAGCCTGCACAGCATGCGGTCCACCCCTGCAAAGGCAGGCGCCAAGGAATTAATGCTGGCAAAGTGTTTGATCAGCTCTGGCAAGCGACTTGCAAAGAATATTGGGTGTTCCAGAGGAGTGGTGAGGGGGCTGCTGCAGGGAGGAAGAGTAATGGTAGTCCTCTGGACCCTGGCAATACCAGCTTTCTGTGCATCCCCAAATCTCCTTGGGATCTTGGAGTACTCTTGACTGCTATTATCTTAAGGGTGACATTTTCGCTTGCAGAGAAAGGCAGCATGAGGCCAAAACTAAAACTGTATTGTGCAACCAAAAGGGATAAATTGCCACTGGCCACCTGTTTTATCTACGATGTCAGAGTTTCCTACCTTTCATACATTGCTTTTCCACCCTAATTAAAATCCTTTCACACCTGGTGAAGTCTGATGTAATTGAAGGCAAAACTGAGACATTGATGGCATTGGGTGTCTGGCTGCTGCTTAGGAGGACAGAATCTAGGGATCTGTGTTGCCTTTTCAAATGTGCAAGAATTTCTAACTTCTCACCTTTTCCCATTCTAGGCACCTAGTTTTCTTCTAAGTCCTGGAAATGTAGTCTAGCTGATTAAACAAACTCCTAGGAAATACAAGAATTTTCCAATGGGAGTGAAAGTTAAAACATAATGTGCTCCAACACCGCTTTTTGTTCTGCAAGACATTTCTTGCTATCCATGCACACCATGAAAGAATCCAGGAAAGTACAGTTAATGTAATGAGCTACAGTTTCTAACTATGGAAAGCAGTCAACCACAAAGCATAACCCAGTGAAACTCTGTATTACTGCTATTTTGGACGATGCTTGAACCCTTGAGTCCTGTGCACAGCAGTCTGTGCTTCAGGCTAATAGCTGGATGCAAATGCCTCAATCATTTCACTTTCAATGCTTTCTAATTGTATTTAGACCTGTTTCTACTGACTTTAGTGATGTTTAGAGAGAACAATGCAGGGTTTGCTGTTTCACAGTGAATATACTGCTGGGCTGAGTTATCTGCTTGGTGCTGCTCATGTGGTTTAACAAAGCAACGAGTCTGGCATTACTTTTATTGCTTTTACTAACAATGCAAGTTATTTTCACCACTTCAAATACAGACCTATGTAGTAAAAGCATGAGGGTAGTGCAAATATTCTGTTGGCTTAAAAGAAAATAAGAAGTAGTCCCAAAAGGGAAGCAGGGAGAGGTTGTTGATACTGGTGACCTGTATTTTGCTACAAAACAAATCTGGATTAGGGTTGACATTAATCAGGCTTGTCAGCAGGGATCAGCAGATGTGTCTCTGAGGATGTGCCTTGCCCCTCCAGAGGATGAATGCAGTGTCTGTGCCAGCTCAGCCTGCCATGCAACAGGCAGCTTGTTTTAAAATTGTCAAAAGCAAAAATTCTACTTGGATATTGAGGAATAGCTGTTGTGAACATAGAGGAAAATGAGTGTGAAGGGATCTGCAGTCCCTACACAATGGCTTCCACCATGGCAACTTTGCAGACACTAATAAGAAGGGGAGAATGTAGTATACAGATAAAGCAGTCATCCCCTCAAAGGTATTTAGGAAAGTGGTGATATTTAACAGATTCAGTGGTGCCAGCAGAGCCATTAAAAGTTGTTTATCATGCAAGCTCATCCAGTGTTCCAGAAATTTTGGGTCAGCCATTTTATTTCCGCGAGAATTTGATTTCAGGGTGGTGAGTTCACATTGCAAGGAGATTTGCCTGTGTTGGTTGTGTGTTTTGTAATGTCTCTGAAAGAAACCCCTACCTTGAAAAAGCTATCACTAAAAAATCATCTGCTGATTCTGAGCTCAGCGGGAAAGGCTGACCAGCTCTTCTATTACTGATGAGAGAAAAAAGGAGCAATGCAGCAGAGCTCTCAGAAAGGGTGTTATACACTATTTCTTCAGACTCCAGTAGAAATGGTATGAGTGCAGTACACAAGTATTTAACCGGCTCATTATCAGTGTCCCAGTCTGTGAATCCCCTTCATAGGCAGCAATAAGAACCTCTATATGCCCCAGTACACTTGTCCATACCCTGTGTTGGGTGAAGTTCCACCTCAACTCTGACTTTTCTTGTAACACAGAAAGAGAACCTCACAGTCTTCTGAAACAGGGGAATATTTTTCATTATGAACCACAGCCAAATTAATAAATTAATGTGCTTCTCTACTGAATAGCAGGCTGAAATCTTCAGTGTTGTATGTTTCCTATCTATATTTGCATAAAACAAGTGGTTTCCTAAGGAGGAGTGGCAGTGCAAGAAGGGGATGGTTCATCAAAAATTCATCCTGGATATTCTCCTCTAGATGAGGTGCTGATGTAGAAGACAGTGCTGGCTTTCCTACTTTGTTTCTTACTAGTCCGTTATTTCTCTGCAATGAATCTGGCACAGGGGCACTCCCTTGGGAGTCTCTTTAACACTGCCCTTTGTCCCTAAGAGTAGTGATTTCTGTAAAATGTGGGGAAGTAATCTGTAGTCTTAGGATCTTAACTGTTGCCCAGTATTGTGGCTTTGAAGTCACTTTCACATAACATGAGTAACTAGGCTTGCAGTTGACTTTTCAGAGTTTCCAGCCCTTCTTCCTAAATGGCATTAAATTGCTTTACAGTGATCTTTCATTCCAGACAAGTCACAGTTCTCCACTGGCATAGGGGAGTTGCCTTGGGTGACATACAGAGCTTGGGCCTCAAAGCTATCAGTGATGCCAACAGTGGCTCAATAATAAAAATAACTGAAGCATTCTGGTCCTGAAGGGCAGGTAGAGACAGAAGCATGCTGATGGGCCTGTGTTTCCAAGCAGTTGACTGGAGGATATGATGGAAAGGAGAAAAAGGATTTATCTTCCCACAAGCCCCAGTCTAAGCATAGGCGCTAGCAAAGCCATGGCAATTTTCTTGCCTGGCTGCTTGGCTATTGTGGGAAAACCAATTAATCATCCTCATCTGATTCTGTTCTGGGGAAAAAAAAAAAGAAGAATCTATTACAATCCCAAGGCAGTTCTTAGTAATGAACATTTTAAATACATTACCAATCTGTTTGTGTTTTATAATGAGCTTTCTAGAAAACATGATATTGTTTCTAATAATCCCCTTATTGAAGTGTTATTGATTTGTAGAAAAGAATACTAAGATTTATTCTTCTTGGGCCTCTGGATAAGGATGGAGACTTGTGTTAGCTATTTCCTCTTAAGAGGTTTGGCTGAGCATGGGGTTGCTGTTCAGAAAGCTTTAATTTCTTATTCAGGATATTAGTGACCTCGGCATTTGTACTGCCAACTCTGCATATGAATAGCAGTCTTCCATTATTTCTAGCCAAACAGCTATAGCGATAATTGTCTAGGATGAAAGATGACTTTTTTGGTAGTATCACAGAATGGACAAAGAGTGGTCTTTCTTGTTTAAGTTGCTGTATGCACATCTATCTAGAGATGACCCCTCCCTGAAGTGTTTGCGCAAACTATGGTGGCAAGGCACAGAAAGCAAGAATGAGTAATGTAGTTTGCAGATGAGCCATCAGAGGCCTGAAAAGCTGAGCTGGTGGCAGAACAGCAAGCAGGGTAGCTTCATAAGTGCACAATTAATAACTCAAGAGGTAAGGCTTATCCATGCCTCTGGCTGTTGTTCTGGATGACTGGGCAAGTGCAGTCTCTTGGGCTTCTCAGCATGTGCCCACCATCATTGTGGGCAGAGGGATGCAGCTCCATTGCTCCAACTATGGACAGAAAATAGACCAGTTCTTGCTCTGAAAGGGCTCAGCAAGTCTCCTTTTTATGTAACATCACAAAACTAGCAATACCACAGAGACCCGCATATCTCCTTTGCTGGTAAATGGATCCAGTTAGATCAGCTCTGTTGCCAGGCCTAATATCCCAGTGGAGCATTAGCCAATGCCACTTTTTGAAACCTAATGTCTGCCAGCAGTGTTGTTGGTAATTAATGGTGTAGCAGCACGGTGTTTTGGATAAACAAGGTATTCACAGCTCATATTACTCTGCGGTAAACCTCCAGGGCTGTTTTTCTGCATGCCTTGAAGCCAGTCAGTAGAACACACTGAACCTTTCTCCAACTGACCTCTCATTACAGTCTCATTATTAATGGCTGTTATTATTCAGCCTCTTCCCATTATGCTACTCCTCAATTACAGAGGAGCTTCTATGTTCCTTGCATCTGCTTACTGCCATTTTCCAAGTATTTTCAGGTGTGAAAAATACACAGTGCCCCAGATGGGCAGATATTTTGTTCCCTAATTGAAGCCACATGCAATTCCATTATTTTTCAGACCAAAATTGCAGGCAGGTCTGGAGAACAATGACTGTAAAGAAGGAGCACCAGGAGTCAATTAAAAAGCTTGGAAGACCAGAAATCTGTTAATAGCATGCCAACATAGAAATCCCACTGCAGACAAGGTGGCAGGAGTTCACTCATGGTTTGTAACGATGGAATTTTAGAGAATTCTTCACTAAATCAAGAGAGAAAAAAACTAGAATACATCAGCCTTATCTGTCTATATACTTATATGATAAGTCAGGTGCCTTGAAATCACTGTCAAATAAATGTTATTTCTTCATCTATTAACATATTACAATTATGCTTAGCAGTCCTGAGCTCTGGGAGAGATATCTCCCTCCTTCATGGGCAAAATGCAGGGACAGTCCCAGCCCTGAAAACTTTAAAACCCGTGTAGACAAGATAGAAGAAAAAAACCCCAAATATACAAACATAGAGGCACAAAGAGACAAAACATGAGCTGGTGGAAAATTTTGATCAAATGTTTTCTTGGCTGAAGACTGCTGGATTTATTGAAGCATTTTGGAAATGTAGGTAAATTTCATCTATTTATTTCATAATGCAGCATAAAAATAAAAGCACTTTATTTCATCTTTTTTTAAAAAAAATAATCACCGCATTTTAAATTTTGAAATGATGTTCCATTTTAAAGTTAATTTCAGTTGTATTAAAAAAAAAAGTCCTGAAAACTGAAACATTTGTTTGCAAGTTAAACATTTTATTTGACCCAGTTTTCTGTCAGTTTTTCCTTTGCTGCTGATGAATAGAAGAATCGGGTATTAGAATTAGTCTATAAAAAATTTGTCTTTGGGGTGGGGGCTATGGCAGAACAGAGAATCAGGCTTTGATGCCCTCAGACTCTTCACCATTAATTGTGCTGTGTCTTCTCTCACTTCATGGGCATGGGATGAAGTTCACCAGATGTAGAGGTTAAACGAAACATTGCAATCAAACCAGAGGTAGAAGGGCAGTTGAGACTTGGGCTTCCTGAATGTGCTGTTGTGTGCAATGCTTGTTGTAGCAAGCTATTTTAAAGCAACAACATGCAAGCGGCTTTGCTTTTGTGATGCTCAGCGCAGAGACAGGAGATCCTCTAGCCATCTTCTGATATTATCTGAGCAAATGGACTGGCATCTCTTTCCTGCCCTGTTCTTTTTCTGCACTGCATGGTTACTGACTGTGTGGTGAATGGAGGCAACAGGTAAACTCTAGCAATTTAGAGAACACTGTGTTCCTTACCGCGGCTTTTGGAGCTAAATGGTTCCACCATTAAATGCACAGTTCTGTCTAATGACTGTGAGTGAAAGCACACGGCAAGTCAGCATGGAGTGCCAACACACTATTTGTTATAAAATTCATTTTTCTAACTATTAAAGTAATAACTATAATCAATCTACTCATTGCCATAGCACAAGGATCCCTGCAAAACCAATTCTCAGCAAGTAGGTGCAAAATAACTTATGTCAATAGGGTAAATATTGCTTTAAATGGCACATAATGACAATGACTAATGACACATTATATGAATATTAAAAAGACTGTTTATATTTACATCTATCATGACTGAAGTGTGCAAGCCTCTGAACCTTCACCAAACCAGACAAATGAGCTCTTGGGTGCTGCTGAAAGCGCTGCATGGCTCACAATCTCTGGTAATACCTCCATGGGCAGCTTGGCCACCACACAGACATAGAGGCGAAAGGGCTGGTCTCCTTTTTTTTTTTTTTTTTTTTTTTTTTTTTTTTTTTTCCTTCAAAATGGCAGGTTTCTAGCTATAGTTTAACAGCCATTGGGAGAAAAAACATTTGTATCGCCTTTTCTATTTCTAGAATGCAAGATCATGTCAAAGTGGACTCCTTGGACTGTGGGTAGAACTTAAGAAAACATGCATGTCTTAAACATGCATACTCATACAGCCATCCCCAGCAAACTCAGTCTGCTGCTTCCAGCACAGAGCAATGGTGTGGAGAGCCCATGTGAGCAGACATACCTGCAAGGCTTACTATGCAGACTACCTGCTGATGTGTTGTGTAATGTGTCTCACTCAGCAGAGATGGGATGCATGAGCACAGTGTACCTTGAGGACCACAACAGAGGTGGTTACGCTTCTCCTCTCCCTTGGTGAAGGAGCATAGCTGATGCAGTATAGGTACCTTGTTAACATATAGGTATAGCTATATATATATATATATATAAAAAACATATATATAGCTATCGCTAGCTTGCCTAGTATAGGCAAGTTGTTAACAGTCTTCCCTGCCCTGAAAGGAAATAGAAGTCTTTACTCCTTGAAATTTGGCATGAACTGTGAAGCACCACCAATCCTGAGCAACTTTCAGTGAGGTTCTGACACTCTCTAATAGCCTTGCTGGAGACTGTGCTCCTTTTCATGTCAAAACAGATGTGTTTTTCAGGAAGTTTGCATCCTTTCTCCAAACAGACTGCTATTGTAGGCAAAAAAAAAAAAAAATTCTGTTGCTGTCACCCACATTAGCTTCAATGAGCTTGTAATTGGACACTGGGATGCTAATTGGACTTTGCAATAGGTATTTCCTGATTGGAGCTTGCCTGATTCTCTCCATGGCTTTCTAGTTGTGAGCACAGTACTCTCAAACTTGCATGTATTTTAATTGCTTTGTGTTTCTTCCATTGCTATCCACCCTGGAAATGAATACCCTTGTCAAAGGCATGTTACTGATGTGAATGACACTTCTCCTCTTCTATGTATTTAACTTTAATGTGAGAAGTAAGAGTCTGCCTCATAAAACCAATCTAGTATTGAACACATTATACCAATGCCAAACATATATGCTTAAAACATTGTTTTATGTAGAATAAGGTAATAGGGTTGATGGGAGTTCTTGGGAAGGAAATTTGGTCTAGAGGTTAGCGCATGAAATGAGGATTTTGGAAGATAGGTTTCACTCCTAATTCTGCCACTGATCTAGAATATAAGTTCATTTCCAGCAAAACTTGCTGTGCCTCTCTTTCCTCTGCAACCCATTGTGTGATCCAGCTATTTAAGTTACAGGCTGTTCAGGGAGGTTTCCTGGTATGTTGCTGTTAGCAGCCTGAATGAGACACACCTCCTTCCCACGCTTTTACCTCTGATATTTGTTAGCCCGCTAAGAGATAAGGCCTTGTCATAGCCATATGCTCATTACTCAGCCATCTCATTAATTACCACCAAAGCACCACATTGCAACTTCTTTAGCACACATATCAGCTGTAGCCCCGTGTTTTACTGCTGCTCTACTTTGTGAAATTGGGCAAGCCATTTGACCTCTCTTCCTCACCCCCTGAAACTTGGCATAATGATTCCATTGTAAAACTGGAAGCAATTTCTCTGCTTCATGAAGAATTCATTAGCTAATGTTTGTAAAGTGCATCAAACAAATAAGTATAACTCTACTTGTACTAGTTCATCACATTGGCTTACTGATCTATGTTCTTATGCCCAGAGTGGTCCATGAGCTTTCCCTTAATTAATGTCATACGCTTGCTTTGCAAATGATTTGATTTTCTGACAGGTTCTCAGTTGATCCCATTAGAGTTTGAGTTACCTTCCAAAATGGATTAGGGAGAAGATGGGAGAGGGAATCTGACAGTGGTTTGTTGTGGCCAGAACAGTTTTGACTTGGGAAACTTTTACTTAATTTAATTTATTGCCAGTTGTCTTGGGATAGAGTTAATTAACATAAACTTCTAATAACTGATTCGGGTATTAAGAAAAAAGAAAGCAGTTAAATAATTAAGTAAACACCTCTCCTTCTCCCTTTCCAGGGTCATCTTAAGCCAAATAACTCTCCATTCCTTAGTACCAAGTTTTCACCACAGGTTACACTGAGTCCATCCCAATTTCTCCTGCGAGGCAATGGGTAGCACAGGAGGTTGGGGTCACGAGTCATCATCTCTGTCTGCTGCTTCTCTGTGCTTATTACTTTGTGCTTATTACTACACAGGGTAATGCATGAGTGCTGAGAGCAAAGCAAAATGAGAACAGCTTTTCTGGGCTGAGGATGCTTTCTCTTACAGGATTTTCAGTTGCAAAAAAACCCCCCAAACCTACAGAACTTCAAAGCGAACTTTCCACTCCAGGCTGTTGTGCACAGATTCTCCATTTGGTGCTGAGTGGCAGGCAGCTTCTTGGCATGGCTCCACACTTGTTTCTTGCAGTGCCTTGAACTGGCACCACAACACTTTCTGCAAGCAGAGTTCAGTTCCAGTGTGTAATGAAACCGAGACGGAACACAAGAGAGATCTCTGTTTTGTCAGTACTGGTTGCTTAGGATTTGTGACTTAACTTGTCTATTGGCTTCCCTAAGCTTGGAAATACTTACTCAAGTAGATCCATAGATAATTTATATATGCTGTTTGGAGATAGCAATAGCTCCCACAATGACTGTCGCAAAAGCCACCTGAAGTCAGGTCTGTGCTGGAGCAAATCAGCTCACCTCCTTTGGAGTCACCGGAGTGCCCTGATTTACAACAGCAGAGCAGCTTGGGACTGTGCTTGGTGGGCCAACACCAGGTCATGCTGGCTTAGGCTCTGGCCCCTGAGACTCCATCCCGAACCTCAGAACGGGGACTGGGTGGCTCCGGAACTCTCTCTCTTTGGCTCAATTTGTGCTGGTTTTGCTTTGGTTTCTGGACTCTTCTAGCTGGATGGGCTTTACTGGTGTGGACATGTTACTCATGTCAGCCCACTTGTGCCTGCAGAATTAAAACCAAAAGAAATAGGTGAATAGATGCATCTACCCAGAGCATACAGAAACTCAAAGTTTACTTATTTCTGGGAGTGAGCTGGCACTTCATTTTCTTCAGCCAGCTGGAACTTCTGCTAGGGCTGTGATTTTCTGCAGAGACTCATCCCTTGTCTGAACTAATAGAAGCAGAAGAGATACAATCAATACTTTGGAAATAGCCTATTTCTTCATGTGCTGTTTGAATATTAGTGAGATTTCTGACCCCTTCCCAGTCTTGATTCAGAGTCTGTAGCATAGCATGTGTATGCTCTGTACTGTGATGGTGGATGCAATTAATCACTTGCAGATGAATGTATAGGCTACCCTGTGTTTCTCAAAGTCAAGTGTGTTTACACTTGGCTCAGGCAAGGCTCACGTGGCGATGCATCTCATTGGGAATGAGGTCTGGACTGTATTTCAAAATAAAAGCTGTAATTACAATTGGCATTTCTGAGTCTCCTACTGGCAGCAGCCGTCCACCTCACTGAAAAAATGCTGTTATTTGTGACACTGGCTGTGTGTGGGATCCATGGAAGTGGGGCTGAACTAGGCACACCTGTTTACACAACATTCAGCCAGCTGTTAGCAAGAATTCCTGCTCTCATTCCCCTTCCAGCATGATGAGGGAGGGAAAGAAAGAACCCCCCAGTTGCCCATTTGCCCTCCTTTAAAGCCTGTGGTGTGGACCATGGCATCAGCAGGCAGTGCTGGGGTGCTGGTACAGCCTGGGGATGGATTTGGTGTGGTGTAGCCTAGAGTAGGATCCAGATGTAATCTGAATTTTCCAGGGCTGAGAAGGAGACCAAGATGCAAGCTTAAATGAGGCCCAACCTCCCCATGCCTCTCTCACCCAGAAGCACCTGGATTCATGATGCAACACACATTGCCAGCTTTATTAGGATGGGGATGGATTTTCTGCTTTGAGGCTCCAGAGACATGAAATGAGGTATTAAAATGCTGCCAGTTCTTGCAGCCATCTGTTCCCAAGGGCAGCCCTTTGCCCCGCTCCCTATCGCACAGCTAGTTGTAGCAGGCTTTCCTGAAGGCGAGCGCTCTCACCTCCTGCTCCATGCATGACAGTGACTGATGGCTGGCACGCAAGGAGAAAGCCAGTGGAGGAAGTACTCCAGCCGGTGAAGCCACAGGAAATATGTTGAGTAATACTGGATTCCTCTGCTTTGCCTTGCTGGTATCTGGCTGATATTTATGGCACACTGTGGAAGCAGACAGTTTGCCCTTTAGTATCCTTTAAAGGCTCTGTGTAAGTGCCTTTGTGGGTTTCAAATGCACTCCTGCTCACTCTTCTGCTTTACTTGTCTGGGCTTTCTTTGTTGTGACAATCAAATACTGGTACCATACATGCCTGTATAGCAAAAATCAGGTCTGCTGTTTCTCCTCGCTCTTCTCCCACAGAGGCTAGGAACCCTTATTCCTGAGTACATAACTGCATCTCAAGCAGCTGCTGCTTATGCAAAGATGACCGTCACGTGCTGTGACTTGTCAGACCAGGGCTAGGGGCACACCAGAGCCACACTGGTGCAACAGTTCACAGAGCACTACATGCATTATTGTGGTCGATCAGTATTTTCCCACACCTGTAGAAGCTTGGAAAGCACATTGAAAACAGCTTCATAGCTATAAAAGCAACACCCACTAGAACAAAAAACATATTCGTAATTAGCATTTGCATAGACCTTTCCAGCTGTGGAGATCATCGTGTTTTGCAGAGGTGGAACTGTTTTATCAGTACATAGGCAGAGAGGTTGAAAAAATGGCCTCATAGCTAACCCCTTGGTGGGAGGTAGGAAACAGAATTCACTTCCCTTGACTCCCTTTCCCATACATTATCATTTCCTCTCAGCAATAATCATACTAATTCAAACTATGCTGCTTGCATGGCTAAAGCAACTCATCTCTCTCCTGTGCTGCAAACCTGTTTGCCTTCAGTGAGAGAAGGTGAGAATCTGTGTTGAACTGCGAACACACAGTCGATTTTGGGTAGCTTTGCATTTTATTGCAATTTTTGTTTTGAGAGTCACCTTCTTCACACCACATGGCAACCTGTGTGAAGGAGGGGAGCATCCATTTCCAAGAGGGGCTGTGGCACAGCAATCTTGAGCCATTATTTCTGATTGTCTCCTAGTAGCTAACCAACCCCTGGAAAAAACAATCTCCTGAGAAGCCTGGCTAAGGAACTGGTTGGAGGCTTTCAGTCTGAATGTAAGGAAAAAGGAGCATGAGACTACATAAGTAGAAATATTCTCTGATAAAATGAGAGGTCACATTTGCAGGCTATGAACCTGGCTAAGAGTGAGGTGTGTTTCAGAGGGGGACCCTGCCTAGCCTTAGACAAAGAAAACCCCTCAAATGGGTGAGGGTCAACTGCAAGGACGGTGAGCCTTGGATGCCTTGCTTTTCAAGGATGCTGTAGCAATGGGAGTTGCTGTAGATTTTCAGTCATGTAAAACAGATGGGAGTTTTGTGCTCTGAGGACGGAGGGTGGCCATAGAGCAGATGGACACTCTGATGTCCTGAAAAGGTATGGATTCTGATGGGGTGGCATTTGGGGAACAGTTAATCAGATGGATTCCACAGCAGATTTGAAAGAAACAATCTGATGAATAAATTTACTTAATCACTTGCTCGGCTCCAGTAAGAAGCAAATACATAAAATCTGTGAATGCTGCAGGACAAATGGAAAGCAGGAGGGAACCATTTCAATGTGGTGTGATGCTGGGGGAGCTTTTATGTTTGGGAGATTCAAGACACATCAGGATGGTTCCTTGGAGCGTACCCTGTGGGTAGTAACACTGCTTGTGTTCCTGCTCACAAATGGATCATTCCTTTCTGTCTCTGATGTTCCTTTTAATTGCTTGCCTGCCATTTCTTGCTGGTGTTCCCCAGCCATTTGGGGCAGCGCCTCTGTGTATTCCTGGGGGGGCAGTTAGTCACTAGTGAGTGCCCAGCTAGACACTGTGCAATTGCCAGTGATGTGCCAAACATCTTGCCTGGGTGTTAAGATGGAGGAGAAGGGAACAGCTGGCCAGAAAGCTAACATCTCTATGCTGCACACATAGCAGTCCTTTGCAAAGCTCTGCTTCCCTGGCATCCTTGCAGACTGATGTCCAGCTGACCTCCAACATGTCTGTGCTGCAAGGCCAGTGGCAGGAGGAGGCACACGTTAGCAGACGCAATCCCTGCTCAGGGAAACAGCTCTGCCAGCAGTGCTGCTTGCAGGTGGAGGCGACAGGATGAGCTTGACTTGCCAGCTTGTTTACATCTAAAATTAGAAGCGAAATGAGAGAATATCATGCTTACAATTTCCGGACAATTAAATTTAAATATAGTAATTTGCTGTGGTGTTCTGCAAGGTGCAGTTCAGCAGAGCTCCGTTAAACAAGCAGGGGCGTTCTTGTCCTGCTCCAGGGGAAGGTATCATGTGTGACCAAGAAGCTGTCTGGCCCTGGGGATTAATGACCCTATGTAGTTTGAAAGCCAAATTGGGAGGAGAGAGAAAAAACACTGATTTTTTTTTTTTCCCCCCCTTTCTTTTATTAGATGCTAAATAATTAACAGGCAAATCCTGCGCTGTGGCTTAATGCTGTTTTGCAACCCAAGTGGGCCCTGAAGCAAATGAAATCCATGACTTGCCATTCTCAGTTCCCTAGCAACGAGCCAAAGCACGGAAATGTGCTTGGCCTTATCACAACAAGATGTTAAAGCAATTAATATTCATCACCAATGTCTTCCTGCATTGGAAGTGAAGCCCCCTGCTCAGAAAGAGCAGCCCTGATGTAGGGACAGACTTGAAGAGTGACAAAATCATGTTAGTCTGAAAACAAGGATGCAAACGCCTGCATAAAGAGGCACGTCTGAATGTGAAAGCAGTCGTATAATTGCCTGTATGCACATGTGGAGGCTGCTCCCTTGAAAATAAGGGCTTTCTCTAGCACAACAAGCGGGTGAGAGGTGCTGTTGTACATGAGAAAACAGACACATCTGAGGGTTAAATCGTGTGGTTCCAGGTGATTCTGTCAAGCACAGCACCTGCTAGATTACTTTTGTAGTTTAAACCAAGGTCAGAGAACAGATTTCTTAAGCTTGCTTAAGAAACTGCCTCTGTCTTAAAATCCCACGTATAGCTGGTAACCTGGACTGGTAATTGAGTTGTTCCATGCTGTGGCAGCAAATGATCTTTCGGGAACTAACAACCAGGGGTAGATGGGAGAAATGGAGTGCTTTGGCTGACTGAAAAACACAGCAACAGCTAATCATTTCTGTGGACTGGGCTGGCGTGGGGTGGTGAGGCAGCAAAAAATCAACATCTTGGTTAAGACAGTAACATTCAGAGAAATAAAGCCAAGTCACCTGTGTGGTATAGAGGTATCCTTTTTAGGGATGAACTGATTGCAACAGCAGTGAGCAGCAGGAGTTAGTGGAGAGACAGCGAGTGAGTGACCAAGTCTGGCATGTGATGCTGGCATGAACGTCAGAGCAAGAAGGGCTGTGTGTGTTGCATGGTGCAGTGTCCCCAAAATTTTGCATGTGCTCATGCAAATTTTTTTGGACATACCTGTGTTACAGTGGGTGTAATTATGTGATTCTGTGAGACAATGTGTTAATTCTTGACTGCTGCAGTGAAAACTCATTTCTTATCCTGCTCTGAGATGTGCAGGCAGCTCTGCAAGGGTATGGATAACCTGAGAAATGCATTTTACTTTTCTACAAAAGCTTAGAGCAAACAATTTTTTTCATCAGAATCCCAGGAGAAAATCAGGGCATGAGAATGCTAATAAAACAAACAAACCCCACAGACACCTGGTCTATCTTCTCTCTCTTGTTGCTCTAACTCTGGGTTTCCCAAGTGCAGCACTGGCCTATATGCCACCCTCATGGCTGTAGTGCGTGGTACTTCTAATGGCACGATGAAAACCATCAGCAGCAGACCTGCATGAGCCCCAGCCTGTTTATAGCCCCATGCTTTGGCAGAGTTTCTACTTGGCTAACCACTGAAGACCTGAAGAAAAGAGTAGGGAATGTGAGAAAAAGGGAGATATGTCTGTCTCTCACATATTTCATTTGACAGTGCAAATTCCCATATCCATTTTCAACCAAGACTGTAGAAGCACCCTGAGGCTCACTAACAAGTCCTTAGCTTTTCCACGTAGCTGCTGTGGGAATAGGCTCTATCATCAACCTGAAACCAAGCAGGGCCTTTGTAATGTGGCAGCGTGCTGCAAATTCCTTCTTAGCCTCAGCCCCCCTTTCCAAGCACCAGGTGCCATAAGCAATGGCATAGCAGTGACTTGCTTGCTTGATTACTACAAATGCAGTGAGTTTGAGCCTACATGATAAAGGCAATGCTGGATTAAGGGAAAGGATGGTTAGCTACTACTAGTCAAAAATGTGCTTATAGCACTTTTGTTGCCTGCATCTTTTTGATGATTAGAAGTAGCTTCACATTTCCTTCTGATTAATAAAGGTCTCTGCCTTGTCATGCCAGCAGAATAGGATGCAGGTTAATGCACGTTTAATTGACCCCTGGCTCATTAATTGCTTACAGGGGGAAATAGCAACAGATTTAGAATATTTAATTAAATGCTAAAATTTGGTAGCAAGTTAATTAACATGTAACATTTCCCTCCCTAACAAACACTTCTTAAGACAGGGTAGGCAAGACAACATTAATTGTAACAATTAATTAGGAATTAAACTGATAATGAGTACAGCTGCTGACAATTAACAGCTAATTATGTCAAGCATTTTAACCATTTCAGAAAAGAACTGAAGGCTGGTGGGAGGTGCAGGTAGGAGAGGTATAGATAATTGGCTTTAGCCTTCCTGAGACCTTTATAAGGAGCCACTCCCAAGGGAATTTGTTATGCTGCTGTGTTCTGTTTGAGGAGGCTGCCTGTTTGGGTCTTGATGTCTTCATTGCGTCAAGAGAAGATCTACACCAGGTAGGGCTTGAAGTGCTTGTTTTGTGTTACCTGTAAAGTAATATCTTTGGCATCTGTGCTATCCAAGCATGTTGGCTAGTTCATAGCTATGCTTGAAAATGTGAGGGTATAGGTATTAATCTTGAGGAAGTATCATATACCTGGAGTGTTGTAGATTGCTTGTGTGGTGTTTGGGCAGGTGCGTTTAGAGCACCTGGAATGTGTCCCAGTGTTTTTTGCTATAAAAAATTGAGATCCTTAAGAGTTTTCCCTAATGAAATGTGTCCCTGCTGCTAGGAGAGGGGCTCTTACGCTCTTGTCTTGGTCTCCTGATATACTGCCATGGCCTCTTTCAGTCTTGACCAGATAGTTGTAGTAGTGCTGTTGCTGTGTTACAGGGACTTGCTACATGCTACACTGGGGCTAGGAGGTATGTTATTCATTTGTAAACAAACGCTTTCTGAGCTGTAAAGTTGAAGTCACTCAGTAGGGAATTTACCCTTTACGAGTGCTTTATTTGACTGGTCTCAGCGTAGCCACAATTATCTGGGCAAGGTTATAGCAGGGCAACCCAATGCCTCAGGGTCAATCTAAGCTATTGTGAAGGAAGGGAATTTGCATCTCGTGGCTCCCTGTTACTTTTTTCCATGTGGACTTAACCACGTGTGGATGGACGTAATTTGTTTTGGATGAACAGATAATTCTCGTGAGAACAGACTTCGAAGAAAGGAGTAGACAAACTCCCTCTGATCCTAGCATCTCTACCTTGCCACCTGGCTAGAACAGTCCTGCTCTTCCCACCTCGATCCTGGAGGAAGGTATCCATGGGTGGTGCTGCAGGGTCAGAGTTGAAGAAGAAATAATGACCTGCTGTAGAGAGGAAATGGTTGAGGGCAGGAAGAACAGAGCCCTGGATAACGTGATGTTCAGAAGCAACTTGCTGATTGGGATTGTGGGGAACAGATCGGACCTTGTATGTTCCTATGTCACAATGAAAACTGGCACACAGGAATCTCTTTGGGTTCAGGGTGTTTGCTAGTGCAATGTGGGAACAATTCCTATTCCTGTTATGGCAGAGCTGTGCTGAACATGTTTAAACTCTCTCATATGCCTTTGTATGCTTATGTTGAGTTTTATTTGTGCTTGGGGTTAATAAACTCTGAGTTGAGGATCAGGACCACAACAGTATGCTTTTTCCCATAGCAGGATGGAGCCTAAGGCATAGGGAAAGAAATTCTAAACTTTCCAAAAAATAAAATCCAGTGGGAGTGTACGGGGAAAATAAAGGATTGTGTTTGTAGCTGCAAATCAAGCTCCAGTAATATGGAGGTACCTGTGATTTCTTCTGTGGAGTGTCCAACAAATATTATTTCAAAGGGAGATGAATGGGCAAGGCATACACTCAGTCTATAAACTAGAAGGCAGTTTCTAACTACTAGAAATTCTGAGACGCGAATGCTATGGGGATTTTTTGGGCTCAAGAAATTCATCTGGGTTCCAGGTAAGACTGGGAGTTATGTGATGACTGAATTAGCAATGACTGTGAAGAGATCCCTTACAAAATAATGTGCTTATCAAAGACTTTGATAAGGGAAATATGTAATCTTCTTGACCCATGTTTGGAAGGCTTTCAAGCCCTCAGGTTTTAGAGGAGCATCAGCATTTTATTTCATTTTAATGGGAACGAATGTTTCCAAGAGGCTTCATTCAATGAAAAAGCTGCCATTTCTCAATACTTTGTTTCTTCTTGGTTTAGAAAAACAATAACAATTTGATGTTTTAAATGCCTCGGGACTCTGCTTGTTTCTAAATCCTAAAATCAGCGGTGTATTCAGTGCTGAAAAAGCAGAAAGGCTTGGATGCTGAAGGACAGCAAAACATTCTGTTGCTGCTGAGACTGTAATGTGCCCCCATGGAGGGCCTGCCCACTGCCTGTGCCTTTAACTTCATTTATAAGGGGGAGAAATTCATCTGCTTCTGTTCCTTTAGCCTGACAGAGCAGGAATTCTTCCACTGCAGAGCACTAGTGCTTTTAACTGTCAGGAGAGTGAATACTCCAGGCTAGATATACCAGGGATATTCCAAAGCTGTTGGCTAAATTTGCTACTCATGCTCTTGAAAAGCACAATGGCAAAGAAAATAACAGCACAAGGCTTCAATGTGTTATTAGAGCCTGGTATAAATTACAGAGTATCATTGAGACAAACCATTAAATAATAGATATAATGCAGTGCCAGTTTTAGGAAGACAAATTGTTGCAGAAGCTATAAATAAAAGGAGTATGTGAAGCACTGGCACTGTCCCAAAGAATGGCTCTGCTGCTCAGGCATAGAACAGAAATATTTATGTCTGTAGTTCATGGACTGGGAGCATGTCTGCTGGAGGAAGCCTGCTCACTGCCAAACAGGCTGGTGATATTGTGGAGGGGGAGGAAGGAAGGGGCAAACAGCAGCTCCTAGGTACTGGCACTTAGTTGTATACTGGAAATTGCCCCTGTTCCTCTGGGAGCAGGTGGGAGAAGTGGGGGACAGAGGCTGCCTCTACCCAGGCTGTTGAAACTTTTGTGTTCCATGACGTGGAAAACCAGTTAGGGTCAGGACATAGGCCTCTCATAGCCTGTACTGAAGATATTATAACCCAGTTGCTTTTACATTGCTCTCAGCCTTTCTCTGTTTTGGGGGTCTCTTGTTATTTTTTGCATGAAAGTACCATAAAAATGTGTCTGCTTGATATCGTGAGGGCTTTGAGTTGCTCCTGCTGGTCTAGGCAGCTTTTCCCCAGGTTTCCCTTGACAAGTGTTTCTCTAACTGTTTCTTGGAAGTCTGACAGTCTCCCCAGGCATCTAGTCCAGCACAAAATAGTTACTGCATCAGTTCCAGGCTTACCTACCTTGGCTCTCCTGTGCAGGGCAGGTGGCAGGAGCAAAAAGATGAGGCACCCTCTGTCATGAAGAACAAAGGGTCAATAAACAAGAACAAGGCTGGAGGCATTTGGGAGGAGTAAAATACAAAAGATGGGTTTCGGGTCCTCCAAAACCGTGCATGGAAGAATTCAAAAGGGAGTAAGGTGCTAAAATGTGACAGAGCTACTACCTGAAGTTGAAACAAGTGACACAATGCTTTCTCTTCAGAACTTTGTTTGGTTTCTTCTCATTTTTTCCTGTGGGAAATATTAAGTTTTTCACTGAAAGCATCTCTCGCGGACAAAATATAACATTTTGACTAGCCTGGGCCCCAGGCTGACCTTAGAGCATTGTCCTGTGGTTTGAACAGAATGCCCCACGTTGCGGTTGCCCACTTGCTTTTCTCTTGCAAAATAACAGCCTGTCAGCAACCCACGGTTGTTTTTGTGTCATAAAGAAGCTTGGACTTTGCCAGCACAAGACAATGAAATGCAATAATTCAAGCTGTAAAATCCATCTGTTAGAGCACACTGAGTTTTTCCATGATGTGGAATTGCTTGTGCTTTCCATTTATATTTAAATTCATGCCTGTGGAGATACTTTCCTTTGCCAAAGCATCAGAGCCTCTAGTTGCTGGAATGAGGAAATAGCTGCCTACAAGCACTTTTCAGAGCTGAGATCAGTGGTACAGACTGTGCATCAAGCTGCTTCTGCACCTTCAGAAATGCAGATAACTTAGTAGCTGCTGTCATTTCCAAGGTTTGCAATGAACCTTGGAAATGTCTTGTGGGATCGTGGGGAATTTGGAGGCCAGACTCTCACTGGTGTAAGTGGCCATCACTTGTGGCTGTTCACTGAAGCTGCTGTGAGTTGACCTGGGAGTGATGTGCAGGCCCTGCTTTTTTCTATCCTCATTGCGTTACATGGCTGGGGGTTTACCACAAGACAGTAAAAGCAGTTTGCATAAGTGAAAATTGAAGAAATGTTGAAACTACATGGATATTTATCTTCCTCAGATGCAATTTCTCACTTAAATCAGCTATTGTGTTAAATAGCTGTAGGTTTGTGCCATCCCAGCCAAATTTATCCATAGTGACTGTATAGTGTGTGTGGATGACTGGGTAACCTTTGCCTGAGACCTTTGACAGGTATCTGTTACATGCATTGATGTCAGAGGATTGAGCCAAGCTGGCTGTAGCACTTTGTCAGGAAGGATCCAGTGATATGTTTGGTGAAGAATTATAGGATCAGTGGGATGGACTTGCCAGGAAACATGCAGCAAGCATGCAGGGTCCTGGACCATAGTTCTTGTAAAATTCCACACTTTAGCCTGTTCTTTGATGACAATAACCCATTCCCTAATCACGCTGATGTTCCTTTGAGCAACAGTTTGCTGCTTTGGCTGTGTGTTTATCTATTTGAGGAGAACAGATTGAAAAATTATCCTTAATACTTCTATTCAAAGTCTTCTGCTGTAAGCATGGATACCATCTTAGGGAAACCTGTGTCCACAGTTTGCTGTGGTGCAGGCTGGTATTTGACTCTACATCAGTGGCTGGTTAAATTCAGCTTTTTTTTTTGTCAGGGAAACCACAAATGGCTTTTTCTGTTATGCAGTAGAGACAGATCCATCAACAGGCAGACAAGTAGGAAAGGAAAACGTGTAGATGTTTTCACATGTGCAGAAGCAATCAGCAAGAAGATATTCTGAGACCTGTAATGTACTTAAAGGAGCAAACTCAGGAGGAATAGAAACCAAAAATCCCCGTGTGGCCATCAGATAGGCCTGGCAGTGTGAAAAAAACAAAATCAAACCCCATCACATTTTTGAGCAGTGTGTTTTATGAGCTAGAGAGGCAGTAAGAGAAAGCAGGAAAACACTGATGCTGCTTCAAGCTACTTTCACATTAGTGAAACTGCTGGCTACTGTGAAATTACTTACAGCTTTTGCATGGGTGCAAGAATGAAGAGGTAGGCACAACAGCGGCCTTGAAGCAAAACCCTGCTTTGGCTTAGTAGATAACAGGGGGATCAGCTTGCCAGTGCAGGGGCATGGCTTAATTCCACCCCTGCACAGTGCAGCTGAACTCCTTGCTGCACTCCTTGAACTGAGGCTTCTGTGGCTCTCCCCTCTTCAGTGATATTGCGGTAGGATGTCACATCTACACTGAGGCACCATCAGTGACTGGGAGACTGAGTCTGCAGAGTGGCTATTTGTGATTCCAAGAGATCTGAGCTCTGGAGCATTAAAAAATAAATACATTCAGCTGCTTTAATGCAGCAAAACACAAGTAGCTCTCACTGAAGCAAGAAGGTGGCAGCACGTGGAGACTTCCCTCCCTACAAATTACTTGGTT
Source organism: Egretta garzetta (assembly GCF_000687185.1). Lineage (NCBI taxonomy): Eukaryota > Metazoa > Chordata > Aves > Pelecaniformes > Ardeidae > Egretta > Egretta garzetta. The sequence goes on along the minus strand of NW_009259602.1, from coordinate 521,397 downwards.
TTGATGATCTGTTAAATATACAAAGAAAACCCCTGAACACATCACTTTCCCTCCCTGTAATACTCCTTGCTCGTAATTATCTCTCTTTTGCAAGCACTTGAATTGCTGGAGAAGCACTTGGCACAGAAAAAGGAGAATAGCTTTCAGTCACTCTTTGGATGCTTTCGTCAGATATGTACTAGCTGCCAGGTAGGAAGGGGAAAAAAACAGCTTGCAACTGTCCTTATGAAGTTGGGAATAGACCTCAAAATAAAGATGAGCAGCTTCCATGTTTCTCAATGCGGTAACCTATCAAGATTAGAGTAACTAACAAACAAGCGTAACACTCGATGTCAGGTTAATGAGAATGTTTGGTTTGTCTACAGTGTTCAAATGGAGGCAGAGTTAAAGCAGTGATAAACAGAAATGGGACAGGAGAATTATGAGGCTCATCAGTCACAAGTTTGTCAGGGTTGTTGGGAGAGGGGAATGAGGCTGCCTCATATAACGTGATGGAAATGTTTCCCTGTCACATTCTGTCCCATCTGACATTCACAAGCCATATGCATGGAACAATTTATGCAGGTGACTTGGTCAGGGATATCAGTAACCAACTGCATTTAAGTGTCTGGGGCCACATTGCCTTGGTGCGGTGTGCTCTTATGCCAGGCTGGGATAGGACTCTTCAAGCAGTGGTTCCTCAGGCTCTTGCCAAGGCAGGAAATTCTTGTCTCATCAGCTCCTCTCAAACTGAAATAACCACAAAAGTTAAAATAAAACCAGAAAAAAAGCATTTCTAAACTTTTCATTTTGCTAGGACAGCATAAGACAGATGTGTCTGGATGCATTCTGGTTCCTGTTACTGTTTTCCATTTTAAATGGTTTGCGGTGAGGGTATTTAAAGGAAACCTATCCCCTTCCTGCTCCCAGCACAACAGATTCGCGTTCCTAATGAACTTTCCTGCTGCCAGAGCTGTGTTGCAAAGAGTCCATTACTGCATGAGCAATTTCTCCTCATACCGAGACTCTCCATTAAGATGCAGTTTACATAATAATTTTAGAGGCATTGTGGGCCACTGAATGTTATGTGTTAGCCCTCTTCAAAGCAAGGCAGACATCAGCTTCCCAGTTACGCCTCCTCAGATGATATGTATCTTCTCTGTGTGCGTAAAGTTTCCCTTCTCGTTCTCTGTTACCTCAGTTCTGTTAGTAAAGACAACATCTGTGCCTTGGACTGTTGGTCATGAGGCCTTTATTATGTATATGGGTAGACAGGGACTTTCTCTGCAGTAAAAATCTTGAACAGAACCATGAAATGGGTATGGTTTCTTTGCTCCAGCCATAGAAAATACTTCCATGGCTTGAACTGCACATGTTTAAACAGTAAAATATATAACTCAGAGGTGAATGTGCAGTAAAAAAAAGGCAGTATGAGCTCACTTAAAATAAACTTGGGTCTTCTCTGCCTCTGAAGTTCTCACATATTTAAGGATGCTTTGTGGCCTTGTGCTTAATATTGCACTCCATCAATATAATTTAGGGCAGAGACGGGATCGCTGTGGATATGTTAGTGCAGAAGAAAACATTTATAGAATGTGAGCTTAATGGAGCCAGCACAGGTAATACTGGCAGTGCAGATGCAACAGCACAGGGCTAGGTGTAGGTGAGCAGCGAGACTGTGCAAGTGGGATCCCTGGGCAGGTTTTACTTGGATTGCTAACACAGGGTGTGACACCCTGTCTTTGCTGTTATTCACATCGATTAGATTGAAAGTAACGTGTATACCAAATTATGCCATAGTAGCAGTTTTACATTAATTGCAACTATGACTGTGGCTGACTTCTCTGAAGTGAGAGACTTCTGCTGAGGAGGCAAGTTTCTTCTCTGCTGGTGGAAAAGCATCTGGTCCAAGTAATAGACTTTGCTACCCAGAACTCTTTAAATGGAGTTTGACTTCCCTGCTCACACCTCAAAATACTTAAGTCTGTGGTGTGTGAGGTCTAGTTTCTCATGTGAAATTAAGTGATAGTAACTAATATTTTTAGAAGGAACTGACTCTTTCTCTATACGGCACCCAACATAACGTAGGCTGCCATGGTGTTGCTGCAGTATTAAAATGAAATAATACCATTAATAACATCCAGTTTACTTGTCCCACTGAAATTTAGTCCTGTTTGGTTTAATGAGTGAATGTCATGTTTCCTTTTGTGGGTAACATATCCTACAGGAAAGAGGGGATTTGCTCTTCTAGCGTTTACTCTTTGGGAGCCAGAGTGCCCAGAGATTCATGGCACCTGCTGAGTACAGAAATGACGCAACTGGCTTATGAGACTAATCAGGTGCTTCCCAAGAGCTGCTGGCAGAAGCTGATGTGGTTTTTGGATGCTTATTCGTAAGTCAGCACTGATAGCTGTTTTGAAACAGACGCAATCAGTAAAGGAGAATAAATTTAATTGCTGCTTAATTTAGTGTTCAAGGCTTAAAGTAGCGTTGGCAGAAGAGCGTGGAGGAGAACGTTGCCCTGTGCATTGCGGAGGTGGCACCGAGCGGGGCCGGTGGCAGCAGTCAGATGCAAACCAGCGTGGGTGCGGCCTGGGGCTGCTGTCCTCACACGACCCGCCCGGGGCGGCGCGAGGGGAGCGGGACGCGCGAGGCGCG
>NW_009259602.1:477133-518538 GCF_000687185.1 Egretta garzetta | reverse complement strand
GTGAGGCAGGCGGGAAGCTCGGCCCAGCTGGCCGGGGCCGCAGCGCGGCGACCGCCCTTCAAAAGGCAGAGTGCTCTGCTTCTCCTGAGCTGCTGGCACCTGGGAGGGCTCCTCTTCAAGCGTGCGACACCACCCAATTTTCTGGCTGTGGGATGTGTGAAGGGGTATTCCCGGCGTGGAAAGTGACTGCAAGCAAACCTGTGGGAGGTGGACCAGACTGAACTGCTGCTCTTGGTGGCTGAGGTGCGGGAGGAGGTGGGCTGGCTGAGGAGCATTTGAGAGTCTGAGAGGGAGATTGATCAATGGAGCCATGCTCTGCCATCTGTGATGCGTGGAAGCCGACTCAGCCTGGCCACTACAGAGGGAGGTCCAGGATCTGCTTTGTGCCAGGAGGAAGGCAGCATCACAAGGGACAAGGAGAAGTGGAGGAAGGTTACAGCACATAGTGGTAACAGAAATCCCTCCTTACCCTCTAAGATAACATTACAGAATAGGTACTAGACCCTGGGTATGGTAGATGAAGTGCAGAAGCAGATAGAGGAGGAACCCGTGCAAGCAGTCTTGCCAAGGTCAGAGAGACCCTTGCAACAAAACCTGCATTAAGACCAGTGCCAAGAAGAAAAAATGTTGAGTTATGGTCATTGATGATTCCCTCCTGTGTGGAAAAGAAGCACCTGTTTGCAAACTGGACCCTCTTTTCAGGGAATTTTGCTGCCTCCCTGGGGCCTGAATTAGGGACATCACCACACGACTGAAGAGCCTAGTACAACCTTCAGACTACTATATATTCCTGGTCTTTCACTTGTGTGTTGTGGTTTAACCCTGGGCAGCAACTAAGCACCACCCAGCCGCTCACTCACTCCCCCCTTGTTGGGATGGGGAAGAGAGTCAGAAGATGAAAACTGAGAAAAATCATGGGTTGAGACAATTTAATAGGTAAAGCGAAAGCTATGCATGCAAGCAAAGCAAGCCAAGGAATTAATTCACTACTTCCCATCTTCAGGCAGGTGCTCAGCCATCTCCAGGAAAGCAGCGCTCCAGCACATGTAATGGTGACTTGGGAAGACAAAATGACATCACTCCAAATGTCCCTCCCTTTCTTCTCTGTCCCCCAGCTTTATATCCTGAGAATGATGTCATGTGGTATGGGATATCACTGAGATCAGCTGGGGACAGCTGTCTTAGCTGTTTCCCCTCCCAGCATCTTGTGCACCCCCAGCCAACTTGCTGGTGGGGTGAGAAGCAGAAAAGGTACTGACTCTGTGAGAGCACTACTCAGCAATGACTAAAACACCCCTGTGTTATCCACACTGTTTCCAGCACAAATCCAAAACGTAGCCCCATACTAGTTACTCTGAAGAAAATTAACTCTACCCCAGCCAAAGCCAGCACAATGTGGATACTCATGATGTTGCAACAAAGCCTGGGGTCAATCAAAGGAGATTTTGGAGCCCTGGGAAGAATGCTAAAAAATCTGGGAGTGCTGCTAGTGCTTTCCTCAATCCTTCCAGTAATGGGGGGACACTTCAGAAGAAACAGATGAGCCCAGGATATCAACATGTGGCTCCAGGACTGGTGCCTCTGCCAAAACTTCGGTGGTTTTAAACCATGGAAGAGCCTTCAAGACACAAGGTATGCTAGGGTTTGAAGGGATCTACCTGTCCTGATGGGGAAAATGCATCTCTGTGTAAGCTGGTGGGACTGAAGAAAATTTTAAACTAGGATTGATGAGAGAAGGGGATACTAACAGAAATGCAGTAGGTAAGCCAAGGGTTGGCGTGACGTTGCCTGAGGGTGAGAAAGCTAGTGGGAACATTTACACTGCTCCTGGGAGCACAGAGGGCTCAGGGGTGTATCTGAAGTGCTTATACACCGATGCATGCAGTGTGAGGAACAGAATGAACTGGAAGCATTGGTCAGCTCCAATAGCTATGGTATCATTGGTATTAGTGTGACTTGGTGTTGCATTGACTGTGCCCCCTGGCACCCAGGTCTCTTTGCATCCTATCTTCTGTTCTGTTTAATTTGGAGAAAAGACTTGGAATGTGAAGGCTGAGAAAACAAAAGGAGTGGAACAAAACCTAAGCTGAAGTTATAATCTTGCTATGTTTACAGAGAACATAAGCCCCACAGACACAAAAGTGATAATTATGTTAAATCAGCTGCTTCCTGGTGTGGCATTTTTCCCTCAGCCTCTTTGCAGGCAGTTCTAGCAGGGGTAATTCTGAACTCTGGGTTCTCTGAGATAATGCTCAGCTGAGGGAGTCAGTAACAACTTTTTTCCTGAGATGCATATTTGGTACTGAAATGCTTCCAGACATAAAGTTCATATATTTTTTTTTTTGTCAGAGTTTGTGTATCCCTAAATAAAGTACAATGGTCTATTATTGGTCAATAGTCTATTATTGAAATGTTTAATGTTCCATTTTCAAATGACTTTGTCTCAAAATTCTGTGTAACTTCAGTTTCTGCAAGGTAACTAATAGTGCAATGATCAAAAGGAACATGCCTTACAAAAAGGACATGTTGATTTTTTTATTAACTTCTAATTCTTTGGACACCTTTAAATGTTGATCTTTTATTTCCAGACCAGGATACTTTCAATTTTTCTTTTATTTCAAAGTTGCTAACAAACCCTGGAATAATAATCTGTACTCTCGGCCAACTAATTATCACGTGTAGCACAGAGACCCTTTGTAAATGCCTGCAGAGTCCATAAAGGAAAACAGGTGGGGCCAGACAAGCAGAAAGAATAGGGTGTGTATAATAGGGTAAGCAGTATCTTGAAAAAGATTATGCAGTGCTTGTGTTTCTAGGGTGTGGGGATGTACATGTAAAGGGGTTTTAAGACTCTGGAAGGGCTCAGTGCAGTGGGAACTGAATGTGAGAGGGTGACAACCAGGCACTGAAAAATTAGGTGTAGTTCTGCTTTTACCAGCTGGTGTCACAGTGCGGGACGAGATACTCTAGTTTGTGCTTCAGAGTAGTGCCCATGCTAACAGGGAGCCATTTCTTCCTTTAAGAGGATTGCTTCCCCATACCCTCTGCTTGGTGCTCAGTTTGGGCCCCTCTTGCTGCCTTTAACAGCATCCTTGTAGGGTTGCTGAAACTGGAACCACTTGCAGGCATGGATTCAGAGCTCATGCTGATGCACAAGGGTTTATTTTTAAAGCCATGGATGTTTGCAATTATCTTAAGTGTGAACACATGCTTTCTCCTTGTGAAAAGAAAGCACTAGCCCCTAATGAGATTTATTCTTCCAAGTCTGAAATAAATTAAACATGGCAGCATGAGCTTTTTCTGCAGCAATGCAGTGAAGCTGTAAATATTTCTAAAATGATCTAATTCTTTTATACTTTTCTCCAAGCAGTAGGACTGCCAAGTGTTTCCCTTTTAAGGTTTCTTCTCCACCCAAATTCCTCTTCCATGCAGTCACTGGTGTGTTTTTGGTCCTCTCTGTTGGCAAAATCCAGGGTGTTTCCCCCTGCACTCAGCACTTAGACAAAAAGAGGTTAAGAGAGAAGCTTGAGGCCAGAGCCAAGAGAGGAGTTACATGATGGCTTTAGGGATGTGTTGGTTGATTCCAGCCTGACATTTCTCTCATACACACAAGGTCCCTGGTTCCTGGAGCTGTAAGCATGTTCTGGACAGGAGGCAGTGTTGCTGTTTTTTGCATGCTTTGCCTTTGTTCTCAGCTGGCTGAACTGCAGACACGATTTAAGGTGTGGAGGATCAAGTTCTCAGATGATGCTATCCCTTATAAGGGGGATAGCTTAAAGTGGCATATCTTCAGGCAGTGGTGCAAGGCTTAGCCATTTGTGCTCAGAAGAGGAGGTGTTGAAGAAGCTATGGCAGGAGGCTGAGCACTAGTCCTGACCCTGCGCATAGCATGTATCACCAGCAGGGATGCCTATTCAAGCCTGGGCAAACAAAAATCAATCTGTGCCTCAGTTTCTGCTCAGTAAACTGGTTGGTTAAAAGCTTTCCTTTCATCCCTGTTTCTGACTGCTCTAGCTGTAAACTCCTCAGGGGAGAATTTGTACCACAAACCAGTGACATGCTGGGAAGGTGACAGGCAAGATGAATGTAAGCCAGCTAGGGAGCTTAGAAGTTTGGCTTGTATTTCTCCAAGTCAGGAAGGCTCCCAGCTGTTTGCACATTTGGGATCTGTGTGTATGGTTAGATATGATGTTCAATCTTGTCCATGAGATGGCTGGAAAAAAAATTGATCTAGTGCTGTCTCCTGCCTGCTGAAAGGTCCAGCATGCCAGTAATTATCTCAAGTGCCAGCTCTTGTCAATAGAAGTTTAGGTTGTCTAAAGAGTAACCCTCCCACAGGACTCGAGTGCCCACTGTGGCTGAGTAGCAGAGATGCTCTTTGTGAACAGTGAGAAACAGCAGAAGTCCAAACCAATATGTGAAGAGTTCTCATTATGAGGAATAAAATTAATTAGGAATCACATGTGCAGGTATCTCACAGGTCTTAAGAGTGAGTTTAAAAAAAGACAACTGACTAATTCTCGAATGTCATTTGCTGGCAATGAGTAACCTGATTAATGTTGGGCAAAGCTCTCATCTGGTGGGACAGATAAAGTATTGTTTTAGCAGGGCCTAACAAACAGAAGAAACCCCAGACCCACTGCTTTCATAATATTTCTGGCTTGTATTTGAGAAAAATGTTTTCTTTGAACTTACTAGCTATTAATTATCTGTCCTTAGGGTGTTCTTTAAAAAAAGGCTTTAATAGCTTGATTTTAGATGACTGTTAAAAGGAAGCTGTCAAATTAGGTTTTTGTACCATTCCTTATAAGAAGATTTGTGAGTTAGTGTCATAGACGTGGTTCTTGCAACCCCCTGCACAATTCCTTAAAAATTTTGCCTTGCTTCACTAAGGCTTAACATGGCACTAAGGCTCTCCAGATTTACCTACTGAGGATTTTGGGGGGGTTTTAAAGACAAATGAAACATGGCTATAATACATATTGAATTATTGTTTCCTCTCTGTAAAATTAACTCCTGTTATGTGTAAATGATTGCTAAATTTAAATTGTCTGGGTTTTTAATGAATGGATTTTTCATTGGCTTGATTGTGTGAGAAATACTTGCATTCTATTGTTGATTTTGAATTTTCATCATATTCAACTACTGAATTCCAGGTCAAAGCAGAAAAACAAACCACCTAATTCTTCATTATTTTGGTACAAAGTATCAGTTTTACGTGGGGTTATGATTCTTCCCACTTCATAACCAGATTTATTTCAAAAGAATTTGAAGAAAAGCTTTGGGTCAATATTATCTTTGTCCATATTTTTTGCTGCAGTGTGGGAAAGTATCAGAAACCTGCTGAGTTTCACAGGCTGCAATCAGACCTTGCCAGCTGGGTTAATATGAGCAGTGTTGATTGCATCCAGCCTGGGGACAGTCAGTGGCTCTGACACAGTTTTATGGCCAGCCAGAATGCACCTCTCCCACAATATTAGATGCGTGGCTCCATCAGAGGTAGCTGGGTATCTAATCAATTTTGTGTAAACTGTCAATTTTTCATCTGCCTCTTTTGCTGTAAGAACCTTTTTACTGTAATAATCTCCACTCAGACTTTTTTCCTTCTAGGCACCACTAAACTGCTTTAAGAGTCTTTTCATTATGGCTTGTCCCTACTTGCATGTAACCCATTTCTCTTGGTTGACTTATTGTCTACCCAGCTCAGGGGCTGACCTCATCTTTCTGAATTGGCTTCCTTCTCCAGAGTTTATCCTCCATGCCCAGGTGAAATCTCCTGGGGACACTACTCATGCAGAGATGTTCAGCTTGTTGGAGAGCAGTCCTCCTGACTGGGGCTGACCTTCAGACAGGTCTAGCCTGTTGAGATGCAGTAACTGGAACACTTGCTGGGAACTGGGCTGTACTGACAAAGATTCTTTACAATTTGTTGGGGCCTTTTTTGCAAATAGGTGCTAAAAATTTGGCACTCAATTTCCATTTAAATGGAGGCATTAACCCATGGAGGCCACCTGGAGTGTGAAGTCAAATATAGTTCTTATCACTGCACTGTTTTATACTGCTGGAGGTAAATAAATCCTGATACTTCTTAATGAATCACTTTCCTTTGCAATGCCTTTATCCCTCTACTACCGTTCTTCCCACCCCACCAGCAGGAGGAAAGGGGCTTAGTGTGCACTCACTATCCCTATTTCCTTGTACTTTCTCTTCTCTGCCTTGGGCCCAAATGCTTCGACAAATATCTCTCCAGATGTCTGAATCTTGCGAAGAGGCCATCAGTGTCCAAGGTGGAAGACAGTATCTCTGCCAGTTATGCACCATTCTCCAGTTGGATACTGCCAGGGCTCCTAGGAAACCAGTTGTCGTTGGCAGCAGCAGAGAGGTGCAGACTGTGGCTGAGAAGCGCGATGGGCAAGCAGGTAAAACAGCTATGGCTGCCAGATCAGGAACTGGGCTTAATTTCCAGCTCCAACTGGCAAGGTCACTGAGGGGACGTCCTCACTCAGTGTATCAGTTTCCTCATCTGTATGGGAAGGATAGCAGGATTTCCCTCCTTCTTAAAGCCTAGAGGGTAAACTGTCCTTTGTTTTTAGGTTGCACTTTGTTCCCTAGAGTGGGTAACCTGGGAAGCTGAGCATGGATGTGTGCTGGATCCTCATGCCAGGTTAATCAGGGTGCCACTGATACCTGCCAGTCTCAGAGCACTATTGCTGCTGTTTGTGCTTTCTGGAGCTTCCAGACTCCCCCAGCCATGCTCCATTCACACCAGTCTTCATGTTCCTATCACAAAGCTGCTGAAATGAGCAGAGTGCCATGTGCAGCCATGCTGCAATGGTGGCCATCCCAGGGCAGAGGAGCCTGTCATGCTAAGACCTGGTTAGAGGAGTAGCAAGCATGAGTTCCCCCTCTCCAGCATTGCAGGATATTCAGTGCTCAGGCCCAGTGAAACTAAGGCAAGCACAGATTGTATCAAAGGGAAAGGCAGGAATTTCTAGTCCTTGTGCCTTTTTCCATTCCTATCCCAGGTGCTCTTTCTCTTTAGTTTGGGGGCATGATGGTGGTCTAGCTGACCTTGTTAAATCCCTCCCAGCCCTGTCTCCTGGGGATCTGATATCCTGCCAGCCCAGTATCCCTCTTCCATGAGAGTTTTGTCCACAGAGGCATCTGATATGGTTCTCTGTGCCTGCAGTGTCTGCAAGGGGCAAACTGTGCTCTGTGTGTGCTGACATGTGGGCAAACCTCACATCTCTAAATAATACAAACTAGTGGTTCCACTTGGGCTCATCTGTGCTCAAGGGAGCTTGCCATTCTCCTTTGAGTCCCTTGGCAGATGTTTTCTAAAAAGGCCCTAACTGAAGCCAGCTGTTTGCCCTTTCTGTTGGTTTTCTTATTCAGATCAAATTTGTTTTGCTCTGGCACAAGTTCTCATTCCATAACTACTGGCTTCCCTGACACAGATGCCATGTAAGGAATTAACAGACCTCTGAGGAGAAAAAGAAGACTCCAACTGATGGTTGCTTGAAACTGTAAAGCTAGCTTGGGTGTGGTAGAGGTTTTGGTTAGAGGCATGAGTGTTTGTTTTTTCCTTTGCTGTTTTCTTGCACTAGATGTGTAACAGTATTTTACTCAGCTGACCATGCTCAAGAGTTCAGTAGAGCAGGCTCACAAATGAGTGCCTTGCATCTGTCTGAATAATGTGACCCAGAGCCTCAGCTCTTGCTTGTGCTTGGTACAAAGTCTAGATCCAAGAGGGACTGCTGCCAATCAAGTTGGTTACAAACAGCTGTTCTATAGGAAGAAAGAAGCTGTCAGTCCTTTTGGGTGCTGGCCCCATGGTTGATTCTACCTGAGTAACGTAAGATAGCAGTGTAGAGAAGAGGGTAAAAGAAGTAGGCACTGTTTCTGTAGGGAAGAGGTCTCAACTGATCATTCCCTGCCTTGGCCCAATAGGAGCAGTATCTCGAGATGGGAAACTGAGCCTTCAGGCTGCCAAGGTTGGAGTGTAAACTTTCTTTCCATCCCTGTGGCCCTGATAGAAGCTGCCTCCAGTCTGTTCATTTAGGGGAATGAAGCCACTCCACCAGTTACACTGCTTGCAAATTCCTGGCATGGCCATGCTTCCTGTAGAGGTTTGAGGCAGGCCCTTCCAAAACCTTTGCTGTTAAAACCAAAAGACAGCTGGAGCCAGGGCCCTGGGGCTGTGCCAGGCCTTTGAGATTTCTTTCTAGTTGCCTGCGTTATTCCTGGCTGTAGGTTGTCTGTAATGGGCTGCATCTCAATGTGAACTTTAGGGTGTTGGCAGGCAGGAAAAATGCACTCTCTACTGGTACAGCTAAGGAAGGAGTGTGGTTCTGAGTTTGTAGCAGAGAAGACAGTGCAAAAAAGTGCCTTTTGAGTTCCTGTGAGATCTGATGTCTATCCCTGAATAAAGGCTTTGAGAAATCACAGGATGTTCTTGCTGTGAGGAGCTGAGCTGTCCATCACTTCGATGCAAAGAGATTAGTGACTAGGTTAAAATGGAGCCAAGGGAGCCATTGCTGTAATTGCTACATTTCTTGAGTCAGTAAGATACAGTGATCTGCTTATGGAAAATGATGATGGCTATTATTTTTAGTGCAGGCGCATTCCAAGGCCTGGATGCACCAAGTGTTACACTGAGCCAAAAGACAATCAGTCTGCAAGAACTTTTGGTCAAGCCTCACAAATATTCTGTCAGGTCCCTCTGCTTGCTGCACCATGGCTCCTGCATGTTTGTGTTCCAGCCTAGAGAGCAAGGAACTGGTACTGCCAGTGCCTTAAATATTGTCTGTTACGCTCTTGCTTCCTCTGTATTTTCAAGACATAAGCTGCAAGCTGATTGTTTCCTAGGCTTTTGCTTCACCTGCAAGCAGTCTGGCTCATAAAGGAAGGCTGGTAACTGAATCTGAGGAGCTTCATTTAGCAGTGGACAGACAGCTTATTCAGTTTGGAGATGTAGCAGGGAATGGTGCAGCTCTTTGCTGCTATCTGTTTAGTTTTGTACGTGGGGCATCTCTGGGAACTGGGGTGGTCTCACATGGGTTGTGTGTGAACATGCTGAGGCTGGAACAACTCTAGAACTACTTGCATTATCAATGATGGCTGAGCTAACTCAGGGTACCATTGTTCCTGTGGCATCTGAGCCACAGCCATGGTTGGACTGGTGGCTTAATGGTCTTCCATTTTCAAGTCCAGAAGGGACCGTGAGCTCAGGCTAACTGTAATTTGCGAGCTGAAGTTTTGCATTGCTACCTGTATCTTGAGCTTGCAAAGGCTGCAGAGAGTGAAAGTGTGTGTGTGAGAATCACAGAATCGCAAGGGTTGGAAGGGACCTCGGGAGCTCACCCAGTCCAACCCTTCTGCTAAAGCAGGTTCTCCTAGAGCATGTTACACAGGACTTCATCCAGGTGGGCTTTGAATATCTCCAGAGAAGGAGGCTCCACAGCCCCCCTGGGCAGCCTAGGCCAGGGCTGTGTCACCCTCAGAGCAAAGAATTTTTTCCTCATATTCAACTGAAACCTCTTATGTCTCGGTTTGTACCCATTGCCCCTTGTCCTGTCGCTGGACACCACTGCAAAGAGTCTGGCTCCATCCTCTTGACTTCCATCCTTAAGAAACTCTAAATGTTTTGAAACATCAGTGATAAAGGAAACCTCAGGCTGGTTTCCATTTTGTGTTTGGGTGACTGTTCAAGTATCATCTCAGTCTGATCTGGCTCACATTCTAACGTCTGTACCCAGCAAGGCTTTCTTGCTTCATTAGCACGATGATCAGCTATTGTTACAGTGCCCCTTGTGGACTTTAATGCCAATTTTTATTTGGATTATTGACTGTTAACTAATCACTCTTATTGTTACTAAGAGGAAAATCTTTAATTTGGCACCAGTCTTTGTTGACTCAGCTTTTCTTTGAAGTCAGTGTGAATCAGCTTGGCAGATGGGTTGCCATTTGATATTAACAGCACCCCCTTGTCAGCCAGTTTGCAGACTATCAGCAATGGGTGGTCCAGGGGTGAGCTTGGAGAGCATGCGGGCGCCACTTGCAGACTTCACATTCACGTGGCACTGCTGCACATGTTTTATATAGCATAAGGAGGTAAATAAGAGTGGAACTGGGACTTCGGTCCTTTTTCTTGAAGAAAAATTTCTCTCCAAAAGAAGTTCTCGAGCCTTCAAGAGAGCGTCTGTTTGCAGCATATAGGAAACAATGTCTAGGACTAGACTGTTTAAAGAGCCAAGTTGCAAAGTGGGGAAGGTACAGAAGCTTTCTCACTCCTGGGTGATGCTGATAAAAGGCATTTTACTGAGATACTTTGGGGATGAAAATGAATTTTTTTGGGAGTATTTTTTCCACATCACTTAAAATTATTATCAGAGCAACTCAATCTTGGAGAATGTCATTACAACTAAGTCACAGCTTTTCACTTCCCAGATTTGAAAGTAGAAACGCTTCAGCCCCTTTTCTGCATATGCTCAGCACAGTCTGGGCTGCATAAGCCTCCAGGTCTCCACCTTGGCAACAGTCATTCCCTGGGCAGAAGGGTTGGAAGGTCTCATTTCATGTTGTTTCTCAGGAGTCAGAAACTGCTTCATCCTGTCTCCTGTCATCCATGGTCATTTCTATTCAACCCTACAAATGTCAATGAAAGAGCAGATAGCTAATAGAAGCCTCCCCCTGCATCAAGAAAGTTCTGTTATCTAAATAGAAAAGGACCTTTTGGGCTACAAAGGACTGTGGTGGAAGTCAGAACAGGGAATCTCCTCCAGGAGAGATGAAACGGCATTGTGTGCTGACATCCACTGAATTGATTTTTACAAGCAGGGCACTGTAATGTCTTTATTTTTAAACATATTCAGTGGTTCACAGATAAAGCCTTGGGAGCTTGGTATGCAGCATCATCTGTGACATTGTAAAATCTATCAAGTAGAAGGATTTTGGCAGGAAACCTTTAAAAAAGCAGCTCATGAATTGAAATTCTCAGACACGGTGGTTGGTTTTTTTTTTTTTCTCCTCCTCCCCAGAGCAAAAGGGAGCTTTGATGCTGGAACTGAGGACAAAACAAGCAGGAATGTGTGAAGAATTTAACATCTTGACAGTGCTTCTGTCTCCCAGCTGCAGAATTCGGTGCACCTTGTCTTTTAAACCTTTGCAGCCCTTGCACATGGGAACAAATTAAATTCACTTTGACCTGAGGCCAATAGTGACAGGAACTGGTTTGCACTACATACTTGTCTTGGGAGATTCCTTCTTGCTGGTTCTTGTCCTACCTGTTTAGAGAAGAAAACTGAGACTACAAACACACAGGAGGGACATGATGTTGGGACAGTTCCCACAGCTCTGGAGGGAGCTCAAGTCTCTGTCTTTGCCTGCTACCTGATCCTTAGTGCTAGTGTCCCTGCTAGTTGTACCTCTGAGCAGGGCTGCAGCCTGGGAGTCTTCCTGCATTGCCTTTACATGCTTGTCAGCACTAGGCATGCCCACATACAAGGCTCGGCTCTCCTGGTGAGTTTTAACTAGTTTCCAAATGCCACAATAGCAGGTAGATGGGAGTTTGAGTCTGCAAATGGTTAAGCTCACTCTGGTTTCAAGACAAATCTTAGTCTCAGGGACCCTCACATGAAGTGCTTTCTTTGTGATTTCCTCACCATTACAAATGCTTGCTCAGTGGCTAGTTAAGTAATATTGCATGAGCAAATATTTTCTTCTAACCGAGACAAACTACTTGCTATCGGCCCCAGCCCTACATGATGCAATTAAATGGGACCGTGGCAGTTTATACCTTGTAACTTAGTGGCCTTCTGGGAACATGAAAATCTAATTTTATTAGATTCATTATCTTTTTCTCAAGGATTAATAGCTTCTGAGACTTTCGGCCTAATGTAGCTGATTTTCTTAAAACAGCATCAGGAAAATTGCTGTCTTGATCAAAAGATCAAAACAATTCGCAAACTCTCCTCATCGGTTAGTGAAGATGCTCTGTGTGTGAGTTGACTTTTTACGTGCTTTGGAGGGTTGCTTGCTGATGCCCAGATTTGGTGAGGGAGGAGAGCATAGAGAGTATGGGGTAGGACGCTTAACTATTTCTTTGATATTTTTTTTTTTTTAAAGCCTTGTGGGACAACATGCTTTGCAACTAAAGAAATTGGGGCAGTTGAAATGGCTCTATTTGCATGGAGTATGTGGGAAGAACAGTTTTCTAATGAATTTCCAAGCTATTGCATGATGCAAAGATGTTTCTGGCTACTAAATGGTGTGATGTTTGCTGGCTACTGATAAGATGTGAGCAGATTTCACCATGTGTGGGAGCTTCTACTGGCTGAAACTGCATGAGCTGGAACTTTGGGAGCTTCCTTTTTACATACTGAAAGCTGTACAGAAGGGCATGTATTACCTAACTAGGTATTTCAGGCAGGCAGATTCCTGTAGTAGATGCTGTGACTACTTCTCTTAAACTTTACTCTCCTTTGAAAGAGAAATAGAAAGGAGGAGGGGATTTATTATTAGTTGAGGTATCTTGGTTCTGAGAGAGAGGGATTAAGGAGATAATTTTTTTTGTAGCCTTTGTAGTTGTCTTCCAGACCACACAACCTCAATGCCACTAGGGGCTGGAGCAGGGTGGAGATGATAGCTGTCATGTGGGAAACAGAGTAGGAAAAAGGCTAAAAAGCCAAGGCTAGTATGCAGCAAGGGAGCTGAAGCAATGTCCAGGGCTCTGTTAATTCTCCATAGGCCCTTCGGTGTGTTCAGCTAGAGGCAAAAGAAAAGCTGTGGACAAGGGCACCTTCATCAGAAGGGAGGACAGATGAAAATCTCTTGGGTGAGAATATGCAAACTGAGCACTAGGAAATAGGTGTCATTGTATGTAGCAGGAAGACTGGGCTTGATTTCTTCCAGGGGAAGGGTGCTCTGGCTCTGAGTGTTTGCAATTAGCAGCACTAAAAGCTCCTTGCCTATGCCTGGGATGAGTTCTTGGTCCAAACTTGCAGAAAGGTAACTGATACTCATCTGTGGTGCACTTCTCTCTTGCTGACCTCCACTTTTCATTCATTTCACAGCCACTTTATTAAAAATACAGCTCTCGGCTAGAGACATGGATTTAAACTGAAAGACCCTTTTCAGGGATGACTGCGTCCCAGCCTAGATATTACGAGAACTGTCCACAGAGTGCACATGCTCACTGCAGGGAGGAGGCAGAGAAACCTTCTCCATGAGGCAATATCAGCACCTGTGAGGAGCAGACTTCCTTGATGAAAGGAGACATCAAGGATTTCAGTGTTAATCTGAAACGATTTTTCAGCATGCTCTATTGCTATTTTAGAGCAGCAGCACCTGAGAGCCTGATACTTGTGGACAAGCACCCCATTTATGCAAAGGACAGAGAGGCATCTCTGCCCCCACAAATGCAGCATTTATGCTAAGGGATGACAAGTGGGTCCAGGCCAGAGACAGCAGTTCACAGCTGGCTTTTAGCTAAATGCCCACAGCAGCACATCTGTGTTGTGAGGCATGGGCTTTGCCACTCTTCCTTGTGTTTCCCTGTGCTCCTTTAACACTCCCCTGCAGAGCAGTAAGTGTGAGAGGGAGGTCTCTCCTGTGCCCAGTGTCTGTGGTGGTCTCTGCCTGATCCAGCTTCATGAGCCATAGTATGAACTGGAGACCCTAGGAGTTTGCTGGTTGGTGTTAGGCTAGGCCTTGTGATGCTTGCCTGAGTTGACCAAAGAGGGGAGAGAAAAGAAGGGAGTTCTTTGGAAACCCCTACAAGGAACACTTGCCTCTGCTGCCAGGCACTAGTGTTATGTGCAAGCACAGTCATTACACACCTGTTGGAAAATCTTTCCTTTTTTGCTATTGTGATGGGCACTTGGACTTGGCTAGGTTGTTGCAAGCTGCGGGAAAGCCAGCTTTGCTCTCCAGACCCAACTTCTGTCACTCTCCTTGTTTTTGATGGCAAGATGCTTGGGAAGAGATTAAAATAAGCAAGAAGAGTGATCTGGAGGTAGTGAGGGGAAAATATAATGAAACAAGCCTTTCCTTGAGCCTCAGGGCTTCATACACCAGGAACATGTGTGTCATCCTAGGGCAAAGAAGTTTGTCTGAGACAAGCCAAAAATCTGTTCCTAAGAGTTTCACTACACAAAACATCACAAGCTGCAATTGGACATCTGAAATCATATTAGGGTGAAGCCAGGCTTTGTACATCCTTTTGGGTAGAACCCTCTGAACTGTTTGTTAGTTCTAGCCTATTTGGGAAGAACTACTTTGGAGCTGAGTCCCTCTGTGCAGATTGCAAGGGGCCAAGATAAGTTGCTATTGCTGATCATACTCTACAAAGAAGTTTTTGGCTTTGCAGTTCTGAGCCTTTGGGCCAAATCTTAACAGCATTCTATAGTAAAGGAATAACCTAAGCCAAAAAAGTCAGAGGACAGAGTTGTAAAGGGCTGGGCTTTGCTTTTTGCTCCCTTTTCAAGTCTGAGCTGATTAATGTGAAAGGGAAGAGTCTGAGAAACAGCAGGCAGAAGATAACCTGCAGAGAAAATGGGAAGTGACACTTCCCTGGACTGTGCTTAGAAAATTTGCAGGTCACCCTCCTGAAGATACGGTTTTGGACCCCCTTCACAGCATAGTTAGAGCTTGGGAGGGACTTTGGCCCTGGGAGACAGAACAATGATGAAAAGTCCAGAGAGTTCACAAGGAGAGAGGAATGGATAGAAAAACTTTGTGTGAGATCAGCAAATGAAAAGTCAACCACTTGACCTTCTTTGAACTTATTTCAAATCCATCAGGCATGGAGAAAATTGAGACTATAACTCAGGTTGCTCCTGTTGGTCACATTACCATGTCCATTACACTGGGCTGTTTGTCTTAATTGAGCTGGAGCCTGTCCTATGACTAATTGTCAGGTCACACTGGCCTTAAATTAAAGAACAACGTGCTTTGGGGTTTTTTTACTTTTTAACAACTTGAAAGTCCAGTTACTGGCATGTTTCCTCCAAAAGTCTCTGTCTTTTTCCAGGCAAGCTAACTAGTGTACCAAGTTCAAACCAACCCACACTTTTATTATTGGGATGATTGTTTAAATTCTAGTAGTGCCTACACATAAAAGGGCCCTGGAGGCTAGTCTTCACTCTGAGAGGTCACAATATAGACAGAGAAAAGGCAAGAAAACTGAGCAATCGCCAACAGTTTCTTGTAAAAGTATCATATCAGTTCTGCAGGGCTGATGTTAGCCAATGTCTTCATCAGTAGCCTTGATGATGGACTGGAAAGTGTAGAGAGAGCAGGTGAATTGCAGAGCAGCTGCAAATTCAGAATTCAAAATAGTTGTGATAAACTGGAGGATACTCTAGGAGAAAATGTAGGCCAACTGAACAGGGAAAAATGCTGAATTGCCAGAAGGGGAACAAGTGACTGAGCAGTACCTGAGCAGGGAACAAGCAGACCACAAGCCTAATGAGGTAGCTAGGTGGGTGGTGATGTTAGAAAAAGAGCAGATGCTGGCCAGAAGTGGATTCTGTAGGGGACACAAGGTTATTCCATTCTAGTCAGTGCTTCTGAGGTCTCAGCTGCTGCACTGCATCTGAATCTGGACAGCTAGTTTCAGGGCAGAGCTGACTAATGCATGTGAGCTACAGGAATTCTCAGAGGGCTGGAAAGTATGACTGTGAGGGAAGATTGAGTAAAATGTGGTGGTTTAGTGGAGAGAAGAGAAGACTGCTATCATGTCTGTCCTTGTCTTCCAGTATGTAAAAAGCTACTATAAAGGAGAAATTATCTGGTTTTCCATGCCCATGGTGGACAGTGCAAAGCCTGCTCTGTGGGGCACTAATACAGCCTTATTCCTCTGTCTTGTTTCATGAAAATTATATGAACAGAATTTATTTCAGACTTACCCATCTCTATTCAATTGAGGAAACTGGCAGTGTGGGGCCATGGAGCATGAGTATATTTTCTTAGAAACTTAGCTATAAACGTAACTTTTGTTCAGCCTGTGTCACTATGGATTCTGCTGGATGCTCATGCCTAGGACATTGCTGTGCAGCTTGGGGTGTACAGCCTGTTTCAGTCCTAGTGACATTACTCACAGTGATATTGTTAATTAAGCATGCCTGCCATCTTAAAGCTCCAGGGAGATTTTATCGCGTGGGGTGCTGTAAGGGGCCTTGTATCTAGGCACCTATGAAACAGTATGTCCTTCCCTAGCCTCAGTTCTACTCTTGTTCCAGCACTAACTGATGAGTCCTTGCCATCATATTCCATCTGAGATGAAGGAGCTGTGGGAGCAAGGCCCTGAGTTCAGTGTGGCAGTGGCTCCCATGTGCTGGTGGTATTGTCTTCCAGAGGTTATTCCATATCAGGTGAGGTGCTAGGGTGGGAAACCCACAAACAGAGGTCCAAGAAGGACTCTTTCTTGTTGGAGATGCGGGCTTATACATAAGATGCAAGCACAGTACCTATACATTAACCACCTCTGCTGTGAAAATAAGGTAGCAAGAGGGAGGTCAGCAAGGGCTGGACTACAGGATTTGGAGAGGTTCTGCCAGTTTCTAACTGGCTTCACCTGCTCCTGCGCTGAGCAGCCTGGAGGGAGGTGACACAACCCATTGCTGTGCTATAGGGAAGTCTACACAAATGGCTGGTACTTGCTGCTTCCCTCCAGCTTGCTTTGTTGCCAGTGTGAGTGCTTAGCTGGGGTTACACTTCTCAGAATAGCCCTGAGATTAACCCTAGTCAGATGTGGATGCTACTGGTTTGACTCAGCTAGGCCTGTGAATGGAAGGTTTTTTTATCATGGGTCTGAGCTGCAAGCAAATAGCATTATAGTTACAAGTATGACAAGGCCCCGCCAGCCCTCAGTCACCACTGTGTTAGTCTCCTTTCCAACAGAAGGGAAACTACATTTCTTCTATGGTCTTTCTATTTTTTTTTCTCTGCTAGTACATCTATCTATCTATTCCCTTGATAGATTGAGATGAATAGTAACATCGCACCCATTAAGATATGCTAAATCCTTCACATTGTGAGAGGGTTTGAGATCACTTTGTCGGGCACTGACAGGACAGCCTAGAAGGGGAATAGCAGTATGTGTTAAAAAAAACCAAAACAAAACTCCATCTCCAGCAGCAGTCAGGAAAGCAAGGTGGAAATGCAGTGTTTGTGTGTAATATGCAGCAACACTAAGTGCTCCTGTAAATTTGTTAGCTGGACTCTCATAGTAAGGAGCTTTTAAAGGCAAAACCCAAGGAATCAAGTAGATGGTGGATTCTGTTCATAAATTAAGTCTGGCCTGCAGAATGTCTTCAAAAACAGACCCATGAATAAAGTCCAGTCAGGCAGAGGGCAGTGGATGGGGGAAGCTGCTTAACGTGAAAAGGGACTGTTTAATCCAGTGACAGGATTGTTCAGCTCATTAAACAAATACAAGACCCTTCAGTTCCCTTGGTGGCATCCTCATGCCCCTGTGGAGGTTTCCTTCATAGAACGGTTACTGGGATGCCTATCAGAGTAAGAGCAGGGCTGAGCAGTGGCTGTTTGTTAGTGTAGAGGGGAGTTGAGCCATGCTGGGGCAGAAAAGAAAAGGTGCTTCCTTCCCATTTTTTTTCTGTTGTGTTTGTGCTCTGGGGTAGGCCAGCAATAAAGCAATATTCTATTACTTCTTTATCTGCAACTGAAAAAGCCTTCAGTCATTTAGTTTGTTGCTGAGGAATGTTTAGTCATAGCTTTATGGGAGGGACATGGTGGTGAGGGAGGCAGGGTCAGGAGCTGGAATTAACAAGGGGCTGGAAGCAATAAAACTGGAGTCTTCCCTTTTTGAGCTGTTGGTTTATGCCCAGTGCTAGGCTTGCCTGTGGCTTAAGGGCACTACTCTAGACCTGGTCACATTAACCAGAGCAAAAAGTGTGCCTCAGCTTCTGTTCTGGCCAAAAGGTCATCCTTACCCCAAAATCAGTTTCAGCAATGGA
The DNA here is from genome assembly GCF_000687185.1 of Egretta garzetta. Taxonomy (NCBI): domain Eukaryota; kingdom Metazoa; phylum Chordata; class Aves; order Pelecaniformes; family Ardeidae; genus Egretta; species Egretta garzetta. Next base: position 500,560 of record NW_009259602.1, on the reverse strand, counting down.
TGCAACTTTATCTGTAATATGAGGAAAACAGAGTTCAGAGTGCAATATTTCCTGCCCTGTGTCCTTGGCTCAGCTCAAACGTTCGTATTCCATTCAGGAAGAATGGACTAGTTGGCTATGGACTGTGTAGTGCTCTTGAGAGCTGTCAGCCTGTGCTTGGACTCTTGCACCCACTGTCATGATTGGCTGTTATTAGCCCAGCAGCAGCCGAATTTTGTCACCCTTGAAACTTTTACTTGGAAGCTTCAGCCCAAAAGCTGTTAGGATTCATTTTTTAATTTTTCTCTCTTGCACTCATTCTAAGCTCTTGGCACTGAAGTATGCTGGACTGTGCCTTCAACTGCTGCTGCCATCAGTTATGGTACAGTATGGTCTGATGTGCCAATGCACCCTGAGAAAACAGGATGCTGAGTGAGGGGCTTGGGCATTTTGCTAAGGGGTGCCTTAGAAGTGACTGGTAGTGTGGGGGGAGACAATTATACCTTATCAAGATCTTGCAAAAGCATGTTGACAAAGTTGCCCATTCTGTTTGAACTGCCACAGCAGGAAATAAATTAGATGAGTAGTTGTGCTGTCCTGTTCCTAACATATTACCCTTTATGGTTCTCACCTTTCTTCCCTGACATCAGTTATCTCTACTACCAGCTATATATGCATACTGTAGCCAGCTTGGCTGATGTATAATGAAGCCATTACAGTCTCTCCCAAGTGAAAGTATTGTATGCAAACTTAGATAGAGGCCTTGCTGGCAAAGTTCGTGCCTTGGCAGTGGAATTAACAAATGATGCTGTCGTATCTGGGGTCTCAATTTGATGAGGAAACTAATATTGCAGTGCTATCTCCACTAATAAAATTGCTGAAGCTGAGCTGTGAAGGAATAGCTATGTTCTGATAAGTGGCTGTGTGTTTAGCTTGATGCATCATTATCAATACTTGTTAGCATGAAGAAAACTAAACCACTCATTGCTCAACCACTCTGTTGTGAAGGGGCAGCATCAAAGAGTTTCAGTGGAAATAATTCTAGCATGAAATTGCCTGTGACTGTTTTTTTGTGGAGAGTTCTGTGAGCTGTATGCAAAGGAGAAATAAGACACAATGGTTGTATCTATAATATTGCATTAACTTGAAGTTCAAGTTTGTGTATTGCTTCATTATCTATACTGTTTGCATGCTAGTGTGAACCCTGGGCTCGGTGTGGAGTGAGACTGGTGACTGCCGGTTGAGGAAAGGCAGGCAGTGACTGGCTTTGATGATAGTTCTGCTCCCTGGGTAGACATGCATAGCTCATGCCCCTGGGCTCTAAGACTTTGACCTCCAGTACAGTTCAAAAGCAGCTTTTGGTAGCTGTCTGCTCTCTTCAGGAGGCTTTGCCCAAAGCCTGCAAAGATCTGTGGCATGGCATGGGTAGCTGTTACAAACTCTTTTTTTCTTCCCAGCCCCCATCTCATCACTGCTGGGACAGAAAGGCAAGTTTTACTTCCATGTTGGCCATAAGCAGGAATTAGTTCTTCATGGAGTCCCTGTTGCATGAGATATCTGACAGCACTTTGTGATGCTATTACAACTCTGCTGAATTCTGACACATCCTGTCCCCAGATGTTTCTGGGATGAGCTGATTGATCCCTGCTGCTTTGAGATGTAGCAGACCGGTTTATTATCTGGGAAAGCCTGGTGTTATGTTTGGCCTCAGCCTTGCTATCTTTAGTTCTCCACTGGAAGAAAAAGAGAAGAAATGTGCAACTGAAGATGGTAGGGGGAAGTCAAACTTCCTGGCAGATCAGATGCTGAAGATCTGCCTGAGCTATCAAATTCTAACTGGTACTTCTTCCTGGCAATTGCTGTAGTACAGAGTAGTGCCTCATCTAACCTGGCAAAGCTGGGACTCAGGTTGTTATTAGCCTGATTTCATAAAGTCACTGAAGATGGAGGAATAAATCAAAGTAGTATTTCCCTCTTGCCAGTATTAGAGCAAGCCTTGCAGACTGGTTGCCACAATGGACAGCAGCATGAGAGTTGCTGCATGGGACAAATAGGTTTTCTGCTCCTTATTTCATCTGCTCCATTAGATTTCATTAAGTAGTCTCTCTCTGGGTTACAGTTTAATGCAAGAGCTGCTGCTGTACATGCATAGAACCCTCTGGCTATAGCTAGAAACACAGACAGGCAAAGGAATTTCACATGGGGGAAAGCTTATAATCTTCTGCCTCTAAAGTACGTTGGTAAAAGATGCTGAAATGAGCTATATGCTTCTGGACCCCTTGCTGCTTTCTCTTCTCCACACACCATCACCTGTAAATGGAATTTGGCTTCTCTCTTTCTGGATGTGCCCCGCAGCATTACCTATGTGATGTGGGCCATGTGGTTTAGGCATTGGAGCAGCAGTCTGGGGGCTGGAGTGCTATTCAGTGATCAGTTTAGCAGCTTGCAAGGTGCAATTCCCACTTGATCTTGGGAGGCCAGCCTTTAAGGAGTCTGGATAAATGCCAGATGCTCCTCAGTTCACCACGCTGGATGAAGGGCCTTGCCTTGCTTCGGTGTTTCAAGCTCAAAGCTGATCTCTGTTAGAGGCTGGACTTGTCATTGCAGCTCCCCATTTGACAGTCATGCCTGGCACCAGAGTACATGTGAGGGCAAGAGCTAGCTATTCTTAGTAAGCCCATGGTCTGAGCAGGCAGCTACTTCCTACCTACACACCCCTGAAGGCTTTGCAATCAGTCTCATTCCATTTGTGTTCCTTACCAGAAAGCTTGTCATACCAAGAGAAAAACGCAGGCTTCCCCAAGGCAGGATTGAGCCTGTAGGAGTTATCATTATCTGAGTGCATTCATTATGGTTAAAGGGCCTTGTCTCATAATTATTCTCTATAAATTACACATTCATTTAAAATTATTATTACAAGATGGCTGGCTAATGATTCTTCCCCTTTGATTATTTATAGGGCATTTACTTTACATTAGCTGTGGCCGCTAGGATGGGTTCCAGGCTTAGCAGCTTTGGAGCAAGGTTTGACAAGCCCTTTTCTATTGCTTTCAATTAGGGAGGCATTACAGTACTTCTGGTGGAAACTCTCTGAGGGAGGAGGGAATGGGCTGCTTCCTGGAACAAGGGGAGAGACTGTACCGAATTCTTCCTTCACTACTAAATACTCGGCGAGGTCTACAGGCAAGCAGTCTGCTTAAAGGACACGTATCAGAAGCAAAATGAGGTGGGACTCTAGTTCCTTTAGCAAAGGCCAAAGTGTCAGTCCCCCTTGGAAGATGACACTGCACATGCAAAATAGTCTGGGGAGTGTTCTGTGAGGCTGAGGCAGGAGACATCTCGCTGCAGCGCCACAAGAAATCAGGGGGTTAGTCAGAGATGGAGACTGCGGTATCGGAGAGCAAACTTCAGTGCTCATGTCCTTCCCTTGCAAAGGTCAGGACTTAGTGCTAGTGTTCTTCAGACGTAATTCCCAGAGGAAGGCCATGCCAGTCAGACCAGTGCCTAGAGTTTGTGAAGGTCTTATTCTGCCACAGACCTCCTGTGGGATCTCATGCAAATTATTTAACTTCCTACTACGTTTGTTTCTGGTCTACAAAATGATAAAACTCCGCCCTACTCTATAGAACTGTTGCAAGGAGAGTCTAATTAATATATGGGAGGCAAGCAAATATTCCAAGGGACGGGTGGGCTATATATGCCTTGACTAATAAACATCTGTCATCTTCAACACTCAAAGTTAACAGTAAGATTGAAGTGTGAGATACTAATGCATACCCAGATACTTAAGTGAGCTATATACCTATTTGCACAAAACAAATTAGCACCTGCTGTGTGAAGTGTAGGGGCATTCATTCTGACAAACAGATTTATTTTTTTTTTCCATAAAGGATGTTGCTTAAGATAGATGCAGTCATTTTCACAATTAGGCAATTAACTCACTTTTAATGGCATAGTTAAGCTCATTGCACCAAAATGAAGAACACCAGAAAATTCAAAATTAGATATCACAGACCTGCAGCCCAAGGCAAGGTATGGGCTTTACATTCCTAATGTCTGTCACTCTGTTACTTGTAACGTGACAAAGAACTGACTCTCTCCAAGCCTCTTGGAACAATATCAACACTGACACCACTGCAGCTCTAGCTGCTGAGGCATCTGCTGTTTTCTTGCACTTCACTCTCAGTGGCAAACATTTCATATAAGAATCTTTGATTCAAAGGACAAAAAAAAAATTGCAAAATCCAGATACTGGATAATGCCTGTTTGAGCAACTTTCAATGTCAAGTGTACTTCCTTGAAGTTTTGCCACTGTGGTTAGGCCAAAAAGTCAGCTAGTCTTCATCAGGGTGACATGGGCAACCTAGGTTTGCTGTGTTATAAATGGATCTTTAATAGAATCATGGAGTTGCTGTTATATCTGAAATGATCCACCTTCTAAAGGTCTTTGATGCCATCCTAACAAGATGAGATAACTGACCAAATGCTTCTGACCTGGACCTTATTCTCTGCTGTTGGGATGTTGCATCAGGAAACTTTTGTAGTGTTCTCTCCCACTTCTTTCACTGCCCACTCCTGTTTAACCAAGGTTGCTCACAGCCTGGCTGCACTGTGTGCAAGATAAATGGGATATGTTTTGCTGGTGTTAATGTTAGTATCAACCTTGTCCTTCAAGATTGATGGTACATGCACACTTCTTCAATCTGCTCTACCTCCCTCCTAATGCATTGTCTGTGTCTCTAGCAGGTCCTCTGTTTTGAGATGTGATTCCATCCATACTTTCCAGACTTGCTCCCTGCCATGTCCTGCTCTTCCATCAAGGTGACATCCCTCCCTCTCCAGCCACTTGTCAAATCAGAGGAAGATTTCTGGGGAGCTCACAAAGTCAAAATGAGACTTGTTCAGACACTCCTCTGGAGCCTGTCTTTTCTAATTATAGCAGCTAGAATAACAAACTCTATTGGAATAGCCTTTCTATAGAGCTGTGCTGATTTATGCTAGCTGTGGACCTTGCTCCATGAAGATATCCTGAGTATATATTGATTAATATAATCCCAGTCTACAAGCTCCTGAGCACCAACTTCTTTTTTTTGTATGATTTATTAACATTCACCTGAAGAAAGATAGGTTCTTTAAAAAGAACAAAACTCAGAAAAATAGCTCACTGCATAAGTCTTGCAAAAGCCACTTTACCCCTTTACTGTCCCCCAGACTAGTGATTTCAGTTTCATGGCAAAGTTTCCCTCCACACACTTTTTTGGCCTCACTGAAGCCTTACAGGAGCTAAGTGAAATGCTTAGGAACAAGAGCATGGTCTGTTGAAAGTGAATGTGAGTGATCAAAATCCTCTGTAAGAAAAGAGGTTAAGAAATTATCAATAGAAAAGTCTGTCAAGGTGGCAACTTCCTCAGGGTTGATTTCTATGAATATGTCTTATCTGATTAGCTTTACATCTTCTATCTATTATAGAAGTGTATTGTGTTGGAAACCATTCTCCAAACTGAGAAAATGCCTTATTACTTCTCAGGCCCTTTGTGAGAGCCAGGGAGTGGGAATGTTTTGTATCTGGGATGAACCATGGCCTCTACTCTCTTCCTGATGCTTAAGAGATTGTTCTCTGATTTGGACACACTTCAATGGATGCTTTTTAATAATCTTTTTTTTCGGTCCATAGGCCTTTTGTACATATTCTTTTTTCCTTTTCAAGCCTTAAAGATAGTTTTGAAGATAAGTCTATTTGTCTCCTGCTTTGTGAAATGTATATATCAATTTCTGTTAAATTTCCCTAGCCAGCCCAGTTTGCACCAGAAGTCAACTGGACAGATGAGTAGGGCCAGAGAGAGAGAATGATGGATCACTGCAGAGAAAGATGAGCTAGAAAGCAGATGAGGCTCCCAGAAGAGCTGAAACTAAGCCTTCTACCCTTTTGTATGTAGTATGAGCAAGCTATTCTAAGCAGGTGTGAAAGGCACTGGCTTCATACAGTTCAGTCAGAGGTATAGAGGATGTATTATCCACACATGCAGGTACTTTTGATGCTATTTATACTTTTTATTGACACCCTCTTTCCCCCCACCCCAGCCCCGACCTGTTTTATGTTTAATGTTAAATTAATCTGAAGTATATTCCTTCTTCATTTGCATATATATTGGGGGGCATTTGGGGGACAGAAGCAAGGAAAAAGAGTAGGTCATAAAATTATAATCAGGAGATGCTGAATTCTTTTACTTCTGTATGTTCAGGAAGATTATATTCTTGTCCAGGTACAGTGGTTCCAAGAGGATTAAGATAACTGGATTTTTTTCATACTAGATTTGCCATGACGATCTGTAATTGCCAGTTACTGTGCAGAACTTCTAGCTATGTACAGCTCAGCTCATATGCTGGGATACCTGGTTGCTAGACAGGAAGCAATGCTTGGGTGAGTTTTTCTGTTTGGGGACTCTTCTGTCTGGCAACAATACTAGTGTGATATGCTTATAGTGGGGTAAACGAGTTTTTCTGGTATGGACAGTTTCATGTGTGGAAATGTCATAGGCTATGTTGGCAAAATGTTTGAAATCAGTGTATCTGTATTAGCAGTGTTTATCGGTGTGCTTATGCTATCCCACGCTTTTTGGTGGGAACTTGTCTTAGGGTGTTTGAGTCTCCATCTCAGCATTTCGGTCCCTTTGAAGATTTTCCAAGAAACTTTTCTTTCTTCCTGAGAGACAGGGGTGATTATCTGCACATCAGGTAAAAACATCCTCCTTTAGCAGAATTGTTGCTAATTTTAAAGTGAGAGGAGGTAAGCTGTCACAGCATACCAGCATTGTCTTGGATATAACATTTGAACAAAGCTACTCTAGGCTCTGTGTATGTGGTTTTGTAACAAACTGATGAGCATGTTAATTAGATGCAAATTGTTTCTAAATATTTAAACTAAAATCAAAACAAGCCACTTCCCCAGTTCCATACCAAGTATCCAGCTTAACCATGGCATAGAAAATGTCTCCAGGAGGTTTGAGGTGGGATGATGTGTCAGAAGGGTTGTGAAGGGGGGTAGGGAACCCTACTTTCAACATGACCTTTGAAGATTAAAAACATTTGTTCATAACATTGTTCAGATATACAAAGCAGGTTTGACAGCTCTGTTACTGAATTTTTACAAACTGTTATTCCATACTGAAATCTTATGGCTGTATTTTGGGGTGCCTTGTTTGTGTGAACATTTATGCTTTTATTTGGATCCTGTTGCTCAGAAGAGAGGTGGGAGGAAAGGGAGAAGAGATCAGAGAGGGTAACTGTAGACTGAACTTTGCTAGACCCATGCTTGTTGGCATTGCTTGGTGGTATGTATTTGGCAGAGGTGTTAACTACCTGCCCATACAGGCAGAAACACACATACACACAATAAGATCAGACATCTCAGAAACCTGCTTCATTCCAGAGAGGTTTTTACATTATTCCCAGAGAAGAGAGGCTTTTTTAAACACAGCTTATAAACATGTTAGGTTGTAATAAGATGTTTGTTCTCTCCATACCTAAATAAAGAAATACAGTGTATAAGGAGCCACTTCAGTTCTGCATCACTGACAAAGAAAGGCACTTACATAAATTATGTAAAAGCTTTGATTTTTATTGAGGGGAAACATTTGTAGCACTTCAGTTTGTCAGCCATTGCAGCAAGCTAAGAGCTGTGCCTTCCTGGCAGCATCTGCCTCCAGTCAGCTTTGACTCTGTGGTAGGTACAGTGAAAACGAGCGAGGTTGACTGAGGGAACAGGCTCTGTCTTAAAATCAGGGACTAAAATGTGTGGTTTGCTTATCATAGCAAAATGAAGGCTGAGATGGGATGTGATTCCATATTTACAAATGTATCAATGAGATAGACACAGTCAATTGTGTCCCTTTTCCAACCTTTTCTTCCTCTGGCAAAAGCCTGATATTGAGGAAAGGAAAAACTTCCCTTTTGTTTCTATTCCTGGTTTTCAAGTTTTTTTTTATCAGGCCAGAAGCTCTGCTTTCTAGGCATGGATCTCTAGAGCCAAGAGCTGTTGCTACAGCTGTTCTGACAAAACATATTTGCTCCATCTATTAGTCTTCTTTCCTCATAACTGTGTCCTCTCAGCTCCTTTTGGTAAAGTCCACCTGCCAGGCCAACTTTCTAATCTGTTCTGCAGCTGGCTGGAGTTGTGGGCAAACACTCAGTATGATTTCAAACTTTCACTTGAAACACTGGCTTGTTTGTATACAAACCTTGCTTGTAACATCCTCTACCCACAGCTGCTGGAAAAAAAATAATCACAAACAGCAGAACCTGGGATAGCCCCAAATGAAGGCTTTTCTTGGCCAAAGGGCAGGCCGGCCCTGCACCTTCTAAATTCCTGTGAAACAGCCATTGAGATGAGGTGTCAGATCAGGTGATGAAGATGCCCCTGGATGGGATTGCCATGTGGCTGGGCAGAACACAGGGCCAGGAGACTTCTCTTTAACAAGGTGCTGGCTACTTACAGTATTGCAGCAGCTTCTTTTCCTGGAGTGTCTGCACTCCGGGTGTTCAGCAGATCACATATTCAGCAGCTGGTGTGCACAGCAGGGCAGGTTTTAGGGGTTCTTGTAGAAGGGGGATGTCTAATGCTCTGCACCCTCACATCCATAGAAATGCAACAACATCTTCAATTTATTCAGCCAGATGACTCAAATTTAATTAATCTTGAACTCCAGTTCCTGTGCAAACTCTATCAATTTATCTGCAATTAACTCATGACTCTTGCAGAATTAATGATTTTTTTCCTTGGGGAAAATAAAAAGAAAGGCAGCAGTTCATGGAGTCCTGCTTTTTAATTCTACAGCTCAGCAAACTGCTAACTCTTGACTCTTTCTTCATGTGCCTACTAGCAATAACAGAATCTTTTCCTCTGTTAGGTTTTATTGTTTATGCTGGATTGAACAGTAACAAAGATGTAAGAGTTAAGACTGCAGGTGCATGATCAAGTTATTGCCACTTAATGAGTAACTATGTATCAGATGAGATGCAGTGATTTTATGGGTTGTAACCTTGGACAAACACAAGCATAATCTGACTGAATTCAGTTTATAAGAAGAAAGGCTTAAGTTAAGCCCAATTATCTCTCCTTTGCCCATGGACTATGATGGTGGCGAGGCACTGGCACAGGTTGCCCAGAGAAGTTGTGGCTGCCCCATCCCTGGAAGTGTTCAAGGCCAGGTTGGATGGGGCTTTGAGCAGTCTGGTGTGGTGGAAGGTGTCCCTGCCTACGGCAGGGGGGTTGGAACTAGGTGACCTTTAAGGTCCCTTCTAACTCAAGCCATTCTATGATTTTATGACTAGCAGGGTGCACATAGACAGGTACTGAGGTTTACTTAAGGTATGCTAATTTGTTTAGCTGGATGTATGCCTGATTGTCATGTGGGCTTTCATATAATGCAGGATTTATTTCCTAAGTAGGATTTAGGCTCTGTATGTAATTGATGGAGAGAAGAAAGCACTTAACCTAACTTCTTTGGACAAGCTTGCATCTATCTTGCAGGATGCATGAGGCACTGAAGTTCAGAATTTACACACCCGAGTTAAGCATTATAATGAGAAAAAATAAAATGCCTTCTAAATAAATGTTGGTATTGCCTATTGTGCTTTTGAAGTTTCTCCAACCAACTCCAGGAATGGACCTTTATGTGTCTGCATATCACTGTTAGCAAGCTTGTTATCACAAGCACCCACTGGTAAAAAATTATGGTAAAATTAAAGGGTCAGGTTTCTTTGCTTCTCTTCAAAAATCATCTCCTGACCAAGGTCAGCCAGCTGGATGCTATTCATGCAGCTGGAATAGAGAATGATTAATGAACTAGGTCATTCAGTTTTAATTAATTATTCCTCACAAGAGAGAAGAAAAGAAGCAACTCTCACCCCAGCCCCAGCACATCCAAAAATAGACCGCTCTATACAGTGTCTCCCACTGTCCTGGCTGTGACATGAAAGGGACATTTGGGAATTGCTCCTAGAAAGAGGGAAGGAATTTATATACTGGGTTTTCAAGGCACACGCTACATGCATGTTTTCCATGTAGCTCAACAGCTAGTAAGTAGCACTCCCATCAAAAGCTGTCCCAATTGATGGTAATGGGACTCTTCGGGAAGGTTCTATTTCAGTCTAAAAAGCTTCCTTTATTTTCAAAGCGATTCCCTTTATAGTTACTAACTTAAAATGATAGCAAACGTTCTTTTCTGCATGTTACATATTCAACATGTGGCTGCAAAGGAGTAGTAAAGAAGCCAGTGAATAGGATTTAGAACAAAAAGACTGTAGGTTGTGCAGGAAGAGCTAACAGCAGTCTGAACCTTAGAATCTATCTTCCCTTCCCATTTCATCTTCCTATCTCATTACACACTGGTCAGAAGCTGAAAAATCAGGGTTTTGATGCAGTTTTGAGATTCCCAAGTCAGGAAGCCTTTAAAATTATTTATCCTTTAAAAGGTTTTTCTATTTAACTTTCCTCCAGTGAGTCAAAAAAAAAAAAAGCAAGAGAACATTTTATCACAGCATACAGATCTTATATGTGCCTCTTCTAATCCCCCCCTAAGCTTTAATTGTATTTAAAACTTTAATTAGCATTTAACTCCATCATAATCTCACTGTTGCTTCTATCTTTTCTCTGATACAATGAAGATTCCTCACCAACTGTGAGGTTCACGAACATCTGATCTTGACAGAAATTAATCTTGCATGCTTTCCTGCTAATGGGTGAAAGTGGAGATAATTCTAGGGTAGGAATGTGTGCAGGAAGGAGAAGCTTTTCAAGGATAGTCACAGCCAGGTTCCCAGCGTGACCCTGAAGGACACATGCTGTTTGTGATTTTGTTTCTTGGAATGGGTTATTTCCTTGGTTGAATCAATCTCCCAGTATCTGTTTTGGTTATTGTCTGAGAGAAAATTTTTATTGATGGCTTGTTTTTAATGAAAAAAAAGTGAGCAGCCAAGTCTGTACTAAAAAAATACTAGCCACCCCATTCTGATGGGGACAGACTGCTCATGCTGAAGGCATTTATAAATTAAGCAACTAATAAGTAGGAAGGCCATTCAAACTAATAAGCCTTGGTGACAGGAATGTAGTCCTTGGCCATGCATTTGATCTCCATCAGCTCTGCTGCTGCCTCCATGTCATATTAGATGAGTATGTCTGGTGGACCATAAGACAGGCAACTGACAGTTGTAGGCACCTGCTGAGAGAGGCTTTCAGATGAAAGCAGCTCTGAAATTATTTTCAGAAGCTTCAGTCTCCTAAAAAAGACAGGGCTATGATGACCTCTTATGCACAGACTGATTCTTCTAAAGGCTGTTATCTGAAAAGCAGCTTCTCTCTTTGAGGAGCAAAGTGGTTCAGTGGCCCATTTAGCTTCATCTTTCTCAAATATTTAGCTCTGGCCTGGCTCATTTTTTAACTGATTGCCATTACTGATGCCTTTTGAATTAGTTGACTGCTGAGTGCTATCCTCTCCTATGACTTATTTGGTAGGAAACAGCTAAAAGCAGTTATTGCCCCTTCAGATTGCAGAGCAGGTTCTTGGTGTTAGATTAGAAACTAAGAAGGAAAAGGAGAGGTTAAGCAAATAAGCTTCTAGGCAAAGAAAACCCCACAAACCCTAATGCCCCTCACTGAGGGAGCACTTTATACCTTTAGCTTCCCCTTGCACACATCCCTGTGATAGTCTGATTGTATTTACTCTCTTCCTTATGATGCTGAGCTATACATCCTTTTCCACCATGGCCATCCCACATAACTTGGTAGTACCATCTCTGTGCCTGTAACTGCATGTCCAAGGGTAAGAACTTCAGTTTCTTCAAACTCCTGTCTTTAGGAGGATTTGGCTAGGGAACTTTCAGAACTTAAGTTTTGAGTTTGTCTGAACTGAGAGACTGAATTGGAAATAGTGTATGTTTTGATGTTACTAGCTGGTGAGAAAGCTCTGTACGTTACTCATGTTAGACATACGCATTGTCCTATAGAAGACTTTGAGAGCACCCATTCCTGCAGGAATGACCAGATGATCTTGCTCTCCAAACTCACAGCATTGAGTTAATTTGGCTGCAGGTACCACAAAGGAGGTCTCTGGTGCGGAGCCCTTCAGGACACTTGTCCTCTGCTTGCAATTGCACAAGAGGCTGACAGTGGAATGGAAGTAGGTAGAGAAGAGGAGAGCATGAGACCAAGGGGATGCATGAGGGGATAACAGACAAGGTGACGTGCTAGGCTTTCACTTGATACTCCTGGGCTTATGTTTTCCTGCACTACATACCATAGTGCTAGTTTCTTTCCCGGTATGAAGGGAAATAACTTAGTCCTAAAAGTGATAATGGGTAGGAAGAAGCTTTTACCACTTGGCTGTAACACCTAAGTGTGTCTGTGTGGCAGGAGTCTTCACAAATCGTAAGGAAGGTCCATTTATTCTTTATCCACCTTCATATCTTTGTCTAGTTACCTCATTGTAGTGTATGAAGTAGCCTCTTTACACTGTGTCTAGCTCCAAGATTTTGAGCACTTTTATTACCTCTATCCCATCCAACTGTTCCCAAGCCTTTTAAGACCCTAACTACTTAGCAATGTACTCCTTTAAATCATAAGGACCCGACTTAAGCTAGAGCTGTCCCAGCTCAGATAGACCATTTTAAAAAAATCATATAATGATGGCAGTACAACAGGGGAAAGCTTTTCATAATATTCAACTTAAAGCATGTCAAAGCCCTTCATCCAAGATGTGATCATGTAGACTCAGGTAATATATGCCATATTTAAAAAGAATAAGAAGCACTACAGATGAGAAAAGGTAGAACAAAGCTACATGTCCTCCCAAAGGCCTCGGAAAAGAAGTAATGGTGGACCAGAAGAATTCTGCCTCTGTTGTCATCCCCTTTCAATAAAGACAATATATTCTCTGCTGCGTACAAAGCTGAAAATAAGGGCCCAAGTCACAGCTGTAACCAGAAAAAATTGTCTTTTGCTGATTCTGTCCAGTAAATGAGACTTTAGCAGTTGTGTTAAACTGTAGGGTATTGGATTGAACCCATTCAGGAAGTTGCTTCCATGTAATATGTTTTCCCATTGATGTCTAACCAGGTTTCGCCTGTCTGCTGTGGCTCACCCCATGTCTCCAGTTTCTTACTACAAGAAAGCTGATCTTGGTGGCTGTCAGTATCCCACGATAATCAAAGCACAGCTTTGCAAGCAAACAGACACTGACTAGAACACAAGTTTTTCTCTGCAATTACCATCTATCCTCCTTGTCTCTGACTCTGTGCTACTGCCTTAGCTTTGCTCTTCTGAATTCTGGCACTATTCAGTGGCCAGGGATTGTTTGTTTATTTTGCTTTCACATTTAGTATTGATTAAATATTTATCAATGTTGAAAGAGACTTTACACTGGGAGGGGGAAAAAGAAAAATCTGTTTTCCCTGTGACTCTTACAAAGTCCATTGAGGGGATAATATATAAATAGCAAGAGGTCTTGACAGGCTTAGCCTGCAAGAGTGGATAGCGGTCTGCTATGGACATGGGCTTTAGGCTATATCATTTAAGCCATTTGTATAGCTGATGGGTTTGTGCCAATGTGGCTGGAAGTAAGGATGCAACACATATGGTGCTGGCCACACAAATCAGACCCTGAGCTGCAGTACTTACTGAAGAAAATGCAGCTTACCAACATTATTATTTATGTAATTAACTGGACAAGAAACCCAGACAAAGACTTTTTTTTTTTCCTCAAGCAAAGTGACTGTGGCTCCAGCTTAGAAGTTTAAGTGTTGAATTTTGTTAAAACATTTTGATTGGCCTGATGCCATCTCTCTGTCTGTCGGTCTCTATATGGATATTTCTGTAGATACCAGTTCAACTGTTGTGCGTATTTTGGTATTAAGTGCTTTGTGCCTTAGTAGGAACAACTTGCCCTTTGGAGTCCTGTGGTTAAAAAAAAAAAAAATAAATCAAAGGACTCTTAAGGGAAGGGGCCACTGCTTATCAGAGGAGAAGCTAAGTCCTTTTCTTCCTAAGCACGTTTCTCTTTCAAGAGGGAAGGGACAGTTTGCAGGCTGCTCCCCAGAACCTGTGCAAGGTTCACCCCAATGGGGTTTACTGCTCCCAACACCACAGCTACAGCAGGATTTATCTTTCTACACAAAGCATATGCCTGGCACAGGGAAAAATAGTCTTTGCAGGAGCTGGTTCTCCACACGATGAGAAGATTCTTGGCAGCCAATCTGCCCTGCTTGCAGAGGCTGAAAGGGAGTGCTCTGGGCTGACAAATTTAGTCTGGCTGCAACTTTTATCTACCTGTATTTGCTGCTTGTAAAAGTTTGGGTCCCTTTTTCTGTGGCTTGGGGATTGTGTTATTTGCTCAGGTTTTGGTGTGGGGGTGTGTGTCCCTGTCCCTGCCTTTGCAGTTTGGTTTTACTTGAAATAGAAACATCTGTGGTTGGTCTCTCTCCAGACAACCAGGCCTGTTTATTCTCTTTCTGGACTAGATTGAGAAATTGCTGTTCAAGCTAGGGCACGGAGTCCATATAGCTCCTTTGGTGAAGTCCTGACTCTGCAGACATCAGATTTCTCAGTGACTTTAATGCTACAAATGTTTTCTTGTGTGAGTTTGATACCTCTCCTAGTTCTTGTAACTAACTAGTAGAGAAAATACTCTGTGGAGGAGTCACATGGAGCATCAGTGTTCCTGCTCTGTATTGCTGTCTGGAGGAGCTTCTAATTCAAAGTTGTTTCTAGATGTTGAGCTTATACTGTGCAAAGAATTATCCTATGAGAGCATGCAAAATCCTCCCTACCCTGTCTGCACCTTAATTCTGCAGAAATGTAGCTTTTGGCCTGCCATTTATTTTGTTTTTAAGAAAGTAAAAGAAATAGAAATGGGCTGAGTACTTTTTCTTCTTTGGGTTCATTGTTCTGCTGCAGTGATAGGAAAAGTTTGTCTCCTGGAGGAGATTGTACTGTTCCTTCCTTGACAGTTCTCTCTTCTCTACATCTCTACCCTTCCCCCTGCACCATATCAAAACTGCTTGGGGAGCTCAAGCCAAGCAAATATTGTTTCCAGAGGATTAGATTAGTTATGTCATTCTTGCTTGTCATGGGTTGATTCTTTCTGAAAGGTCAGCCTGGGAGTTGTTTGTGCAAGCCAGAGATAAGAGAGCATCATGCTGTGAGTTTGCACAGGGTCCTGTGTGGTGACTGGGCCAAACAGCCCCATGTCACTGTGAGTCCCAGAAAAAAAACAAGGGAAACAAGCTGCTATATCACCATGCCTCAGATGCTTCCCAGATGGGTGATGAATGTCCATTCTGACAAAGGGTAACACAGGACAAGAATATCACAAGATGTCTTTAAGAGATGTTTCTGCCTTGAAAAAAGTAGTAATGCCATAAATTTTGTGCACCTACTTGTGCTAATTGGAATTAATTGAAATATTCCCATCCAATAAGTTTACATATATTTCTGTAAACTTTTTTATGATAGTGAAACTAGTGTCGTTCACTCTTCAGTGAACAAAGGATGTCCTTGTCCTGTCTGGGATGCTGGTGCCAATAAACATTCATAAATCAGGAAGACCAAATTAGTTAAGCCAAAGCTTAAATTTTAAGGGGAGATTTGTTGTATGTATTCAGGAATAGTAGGATTCTTATCACACTGAACTAGTGCACAAAGGACAGCCTAATAAGTGGCAAAAAAAAAAGCTGGTTGCTGGTTTGGTTCCCTTTTGTTTGAGGAGTCCAAAGGAAACAAGGTGAAAAGCAGAGACATTTGGATACACGTTTGCATGGATCCTTGTTCTGAGTAGGCTTGTGCCACACTTACCAGAAGACTCTGAAATCTCTGAGTGACACTTATCTGAAAGAGATAAATATGCTTTTCAGCAGTTCAGCCACTTAACAGTTGTCATTCTTGCAGCATTATTCATCGGGGTCTCAAGATTTCCAGAATTAACTGCTAGGGAAACAATGCTTCATTCTGGAATAAAAATCCTTTCACTTCAAAATCAGTAGTATCCTTCCAAACTGGAGCAACACCCCTTCTTGCTGGTATAGTGTTCAGCTGTGTCAGAGCAGTCACCTGTCTCAGTTTCCTGAGGTGCAGAAGCTCTCTGCATCTGATTTGCAAACGCTGAGTATCTGGGTCTCCAGTGGACTCAGCAGGACCTGCTGGAGGGAGACTGAATGAGCATTCAAACTCTTTAAAGCATTACTAGCTTTCTTAGTATTTAAATACTGAAAGTGACAAAATCTGCACAGTGTGACAAGGGCAGTGCAATTCTTCCTACTTGGTAATTAGGAGCACTGGGTAATTGGGGTGTAAATAAGGGGTCTTGTGCTGATGGTCACTGGTCTTACTTAAAGCACCATATTTTGCATGCAAAAGCTGTTACTGCAGGGAGGAGGCATATTCCTAATGTACCCAACTGCACTTTAATTGAGGATCACTTTGCACTGGCTTAAAGTCAAAGAATTCTGTTTCAGTATTCAAGGCTGTAATGGCTTTGCAGACCAGCTAATGAGAAATTAGAAATAAAAATGTAAATGTAGCATTGGAAGAAACTGTGTAAGGCTAGGAGGTGTTTGTTGTGCTTCCTTTCAGAAGAGATACATTTAAAAGAAAGCTGGAGTATATGATTCACTGTCTCAGCCCACCCAGGCAGCTGTGTTACTTGACCCAATCATTACTTTATCGATGCTCAGATGAAAGCCATGTGTAAACACAGAAGGCTATTCAGATGAGGAGGGAAAAACAGCACACCCAGGCAAATGAGATCAATAGGTTCGCTGCATGTGAAGAAGATCCACAGTTGATTAAGGTTAGCACAGATTCACTCACTTGGCCTAAGGTAGTATGGAGAGGCTGAGGCAGGGCCTGTGGGTCTACAATATTCTCTATGAAGCCTGGTTAGAAGTAAGTTCAAAAGCTATGTTTCAAATTCTTTTCTCTAGCACTTTCTCTCTTCTGCTCTTCATAATTAAACATTTCGGCTTTAGTTTTTCCTATCTACCTCTGTATACAGCATCATCTTTTACCCATTAAGTTACGCTTTAATACTTTTTTTAGCTGCAAGAACCTCCAATCACTGCATTTCTGTTTTCTTGTCTGAATCTAAAAGTTCACTCCTCCTAGTGAGCCATTTAGATTGAAGTTTTGAAGTCTCTCAAAGTAAAGTGTGCGTTATCTGTGATGAGACTAGGAGAATAATGGAAATGCATTGGATTTTGGAGAACAGAACCCAGGCTTTGGACTTCACAGCATGAGGTGAAACAGGTGCTTGGCCCCTTAGTTATGTGTGTTTCTTGGGAATGGGGATTTTGAGAAAGAGAAAAATAAACTAACATTCTCTAGTGACTAAAGCTATGAATAGAGATTTCTGAATAATCTTGAATCTTCTTCCTGTTTTTTTTTTTTAATCAATTGATTTACTCAGAGTTGCTGCCCTAAAGGCTAATGAGGCAGTAGAGAGATTTATGGATGATATTTTCCTAGCTCTGATGGGACTTTTAAAATGCCTAATTAACTTGGTGTGAAGGCATACCAAACCTCCTCAAAGCTGAGCTTTTGAGAATCCAGTTCTTATTAATTTATACTCGGTGCCTATGAAAACTGAGTCTGCTTTCCAAACTTCTACTCTACTGATTACCTTGTCAGAGCTCAGGGAGGTGACCAACATCACTGGTTCTAGGACTAGGCCTTTCATATGCAAAGATTTGGAGCTCTCCCTATAAGATGTCACCTTATGAAGAGTTGAGGGAATGTGTGAAAAGTGAAACTGGTTGCATGGCTGAGACTGAGAACAAACAAGTGGCTGCTTGGTAGAGTATGTATCTCCTTTTACATGGTGTAGGGGAAAGACTGGGCCAAATATAAAAAAAACTTTGGGAAGCCGGAAATACTTTCAGTCCCAGAAAAGAACAGTATTTGTGGAAAAGCTGGGTAGCCTCATGCTGTATATAAGCTGTGCCCTACCACCTCCAGAAAAACAATGCATCTCCATGCAGTTTGTTTTTAAACAAAAGCCACCCAGAGATGTGAATGATGCTTTATGGCTTTGGCTTTTCTGATGGAATGTGTCTGTTTTCAAAGCAAGATAGTTTCAAAGTATTCTCAGGAGGCAGAGGCCTTTGGACTTTGAAGTTGATACTGTAATTAAGGCTATATTTATATAAAAAGTAAACATTTGAGATGAGAAGTCAGAGCTTCTTGCTTTTGTGCTGCTGATGCACGAGACTGGTGCAGCAACAAGTATTTTGCTTTTTAGTTCTGAACTTGGCAATTGAGAGGCTTCTCTTTTAGCAGCATATGCTCAGGGTTAGTTATAGATCACTAACCTTTGTTAAAAAAGCATCTGCCAAATGTGGTTCTAGGCATCACTCCTGGCAAATTCCGAAATCCTCTGAGGATGCTTGGGAGATGACTCCAAGAGTTCAAGCTCAGGGCACTTCTCTTAAATGTTATTTAGAAGCTGGGTTACACTGGCTGCTATGGTCTGTCATGTAGAATGCTACAGAAACAGAGTAAGGAATAGACTTTTCCCAAAATCGTTTGCACTTTATACTGTAGTGGGAGGAAGGGGTAAGATGATTGAAGCCTTGAGGGAGGGAGATGGAAGGAGGGAGTTGGAGTTCTGATTTCCTGCATCTGAATGCCATGTTCTAGCAACAGCTGTGGTACACTCCCCTTCTGGCTCTACCCAAGTTTTATCACAACAGGAAGATTATCTCATCCTCAGTTTCTGAAAACCAGGTACTCTCCCCTTGCCTGGACCCCCTGGATATGCCCAGCTGGAGTTCTGTTTGAACACATCCAAGCTATGCATTCTGCTTCTCTTGAAGTACTTAAAATGTATTGCCTCTTGTGATTATCAGAAAGTGGTGTACCAAGCTAATAAACTCTCTGCAAGCACCATTTGCTTGCTTTCACTTTCAAGTGGTTAGGTATTTTCCAGGTCACAGCTCAGCTCTCTGTCATATTAAAAAGTGTGAGGTAAGGATTTAGAAAAGTAGCTTGATTCTTCTCAGCAGAAAAAGAGAAAGAGAACCCCCAAATCCCCCTAGAAAATAGCTTACGTGTAAGTGGCCCTCCATCTGAGGGGGCACTAGACCAGATGAACCACAATACAAAGTAACTAAAAAGTCTCCAAGAGAAAAGAGGCTGGAAGGATGGGATAAGCACTGAGCCCCAGGACTTCAGGTTGCAGTGCTTTCTGAGTGCGTTGCTTTCGTGTGGGCAGGAATGGGAATCATTTCACACATAGACCTCAGCTGGCATGATTTAATCTTCCTTGCTGTCCTGAGGATGTCATCGTAAAATATTCCACTACCCTTTGCCTGCATCATCTGTCCGTGCTGGAGAGGGGAGCTATAAACACTGGGTAAGGAGATAAAGTTCATTCTATTGCACTGCAAAGAGGAAACCAAAGCATAGTATCAAGCAGCTGCTGTTAATACGGCCTTTGGAGTGGTAGACTGGTTAGTGCTTCAACTTACAGGTTGTAAGTGAAGATGTACACTTATCATTTTCAAAGAATACTGAATTAATTCCCATCTTATTATAGCTCAACTGTCATAGGATATTTAATTCCTCCAGTTTCTGTGTAAACTCCAGCCTCTGAGACTTGGGCATTTTGCACAATGCCCTCTTTGTAACTCCAAGAACGTGAGCTATGGTACCTCTTTCAGCCCTAGAAGTAGAGTTTTTCAAGGAGTAAAAATTACATAGGGTTATAATTATAATACAAATTTCCAGGAGTTCTGTGAATCTACAAATGAGAAGCAGCCAGTCTGGACTATATCCTCTCAGTGTTCGTGTGAGAACTTGCAAGGGGCTGCTTCTGGACCATTTTTTATAGAGCTTGTTATGAGTGAGTATGGGAGAAAGATTGTTGCCTGTTGATGTGATCTTCAAAAGCAGAGAGGGAATTGAATGCTTGAGTACAGGCTGAAATGTCTTATTTTGTGAAAGAGACACAAGTTGGATTAATTGATGTATAATTCCTAAGGGAATAGAATTTTATTAGAGAAAATGACTGCCAAAAAAATATCTTACAATAATTAATACTAGCACTTCCAGTTTAAGCACTATGACAGATACAACAGGAGGGGAATGTATAATCCAGAGCACAGGAGTTGAATTCAGGGGGCTATGTGTGTTTTTCAAGGTATTGAACAAGCTGATTCTGAGAAGCAGATATTTTAGTTTCAATTAGTACAGGTTATTTTATTACTTTCTAGGCTACCAGACAGTAATTATTTTTTGTGATGAGAAAGCTTTGCAGGTTTTCCAATTTGCACTGTACATGCAGAATGAAATGCAACAATAAACTATAATGAAAGGAAGTCAGATCTTTTAAGAACTTAGTCTCTCAGAACCGACAAATGGTTCAAAAATACATCGTTGAAAATTAACAGCGTGCAAATGTTGTAAATGTATCATCAGGCAAATTAATAGTGTTTTTAAGCAAATAGAAAGACAGCATTTTAAAATCCCTTTCATTAGGGGGTGTGGTAGGAGAATAAGTGGAGCAGTGTGTGTATGATACAGCCCTTGTTAAACGTATTTTGAAAAGGAACTGGCACAAGTTAGAGGATTAAAGCATCTGTGTTTCAGGCACTCATGCCTGAACTCACTCAACCTGCCTCATTTCAGACACTTAAATGAGGAATCTAAGCTGGGAGTATAGTGATTTTAAGGTTCTTTAATAGGCTTATATATATATCTCTTTTGATAAGGGTAGGAATGTCCTGAGTCTAAGTGTTGGTCCTATACTTCCCCTTACATTGGAAGACTTGGCTCTTGTACTGGGAAGTGGAAGGTTTACACCATCAAATTTGCACCTGCTAGCACAGGCATCTTAGAGTGGCTGCTGGGATGTGACCAGCTGAGCTCTGCCCTGCTAAATCTTCAAGAGAGCACAAATGGTAGATGCTTTTAAGGATTAATATAATTTAAAATCCATTTCCTATCTTATGACAGCCTTACAATTTTTCCATATTTGCCCAGTTAAAATGAGAAGAGTCTATTTGTCTGCCACGCATGTTACATATTACGTGCTTAAATGTGACAGTAAATAGAGTTTTAGTAATTTCCAGGATCTTTCCTGTGCTACTACAGCTGTATAGAAATTCTGAGACCAGCCTCCCACTGTGCTAGATGTTGTGTGTATGTATACAACATACAATGTATATGTTGTATATACTTATATATATTTTATTACATATAATGAAAGACAGATTGGATAAAACCAGATAAGATAGAAGATCAGAGGACCAGGTAACTGGTTGAAAGGGATCTCTGGTGATATCTCATCTGCCACTTGGAGTTTAGATACACCTTTGTCTATATGCTTCCTTCCTTGCTGAGCAATAAGAGGAGAGGCCCTTTCAGTGGTGTCCAGTGACAGGACAAGAGGCAATGGGCACACAGTGAAACACAGGGAGCTATGTCTGAACATCAGGGAATACTTTTTTTACGGTGAGTGTGAGTCAGCACTGGAACAGGTTGCCCAGGAAGGTTGTGGGAGACATCATCCTCAGAAATATTCAAAAGCTGTCTGGGTATGATGCTGGCCAACTGTCTGCAGGTGGCCCTGCTCAAGTGGAGGGGTTGGACAAGATGATCTCCAGAGGTGCCTCCAGCCTCAGCTGTTCTGTAAATCTGAGCTCAGAAGACTAGCTGACGGAATGAAAGCTTTGTTGAAGAAGATAAAGATCCAGCATTTTGAATGGAACTACCTGTCCATTCTGCAAAATGCTACCTTTACAGTAGAGAGGCAATTCCTAAGATGTGTTTCTTTCCACCTTATGCAGCCTGTGGCCAAATCTACTGTAACTTAGTAGACATGAGAGAGAGAAAAGCTGTGCACTGAAGGGAGCACTAGTCTTTTCTTGTGACAAAAACTATCAGTTTGAGGATCTGCTTTCATGATTAGTATTGCAAGGCAAGATAATAGACTGACCAAGGCACATCCCAGGTGGTAAAATTTTAACTCAGGCTTCCCAGTGCATGTGCTTACAAGTACAGCTACAAGCTATGTATGCTGGTCCGCTGATCAGACTGACATTTAATGTAGTGACACACAAGTCTGTCTGCTTTACACTGTTACACTTTCCAGCTGTGGGAGTGCAGAGTTAAAGGGTAAATTCAATTCCACAGTCTCACTACTCTTGTGTCACTAGCCATTTTCTGCTAATGGATAAGGGATGTCACTACTTCAAAACCTATCAAGAGACAAGAAGTCAGTTGACGTGTACTTGGCAGGTGAAGTGGTTTTTGCCTCTAGATTCAAGGGACCAAGAAGACCAATGGAACACTTCTTGCTGTGATAGTACTCGCAGCAGCATAGCCCTTACCTGTGTGCTCTGCTTTGCATAGTGCTGAGAAGACAATGAAAAAGAGCTGAGCAGGGATCCCACTTGGATGAGCTAGTTTGAACTGACACCTGTCTCCCATCCTGATGGCATGCCATGATCTAGCCTACTTTCATGCTGGATGACAAACACAGATATATGAACAGGGCTGGCAATGAAAAAACAGATCCAGCCAGTGACACTTTTTCTGGAAGTTAGAGCAGTTAGAATAGAAAACTTTAGTATTGTTCTTCCTCCATCTCAGTTCTCTTTGAGAAGAGGCCAGAAGTGCGAAGTTGCTATGCTTTGCAGAGAAAGCAAACTAATTTAAAGGGAAGATGATGAAAGGGAAAGCAGTTCTGTGTGGTGTTAACTTTTTTGCATCCCCTTGGAAGCTTTTATCTTTGGAGCAATCACCCTTTCTCTTTACAATTGCATAATCAGGATTCAGTTGAGTTTAACAAGCTCATGCTGTGATACTGTTACTGAATTCATGATGCTATGTGTTCCAGGGTTCTGTCTTCAAGACTAATTGATAATCATAGTTTTGTACACATGAAGGATTCAAGCCACCAGTGCCCATCAAACACTGGCAGCTTTTTTGTTGCGACCTCTTATTATTCCCATCAACAGGAAGAGCTTGTATCTACTGTCTAAGAGAGAAAGGGACTGCTGCTTCATATATTCATTTCTACAAAGGACCTTGAGCCCTTCAAAAGGAAAGAAATATGAGAATATAAAGTTTTATTTTTATATTTTGTCATTAACACAGTCAGCAAGGATGGTACATAATTTAAACAAAACTGCCAGAGGAAAGTGATCTTTTGAACTCATCACTTTGAGACTGGATGTCTTGCAAGATGATCTGCTCTGGTCCAGCACAATTTGTCAAGTTCAATAAAGTAGTAACTAGAAGGAACTATTTGTCCCGTGTTAGAAGGGAGGTCAGCTTAAATGATCTGATAGTCCCTTTTCCCTCAAAATTGCTTACTTGTGTTCATAAATCCTGCAGCAGCAGACACACAAAACCAGCTGCAATTTAGAAGCAGTATTTGGGAATGTTTTCAGCAGTTCCCC
>NW_009259602.1:448729-477096 GCF_000687185.1 Egretta garzetta | reverse complement strand
CTGCAATAAGACCTTTCTTTTTCTATGTGGAGTTTGACTTGCTTTGCACTGGTGTGGCCAGGGCAAAAATCAGTTGTGTTTGTATCTAGGTTCCCCAGCAAGAAAATGAAAGTGATTTCTCTTGCAGCTCACTAAAGGGGCATTGACAGTGCAGCCCCTGATGCACTGAGGTAAGTCTTTTACTACCACTGAGGTCCATAACTCATTGATTTGATTATCATGAGGAAAATGACCGGGGATCCAGAGTGTATATATATATGTTTTTTAAATAACAACAGTGGCCCTTCTCTGGAACATCCTAGTGGGCTTTCAGAAATAACTCACATTGGAGTTTTGAAAACATATGCAAATATATATATATACAAAAAACCTCTCTGCAACTAAACAAGAAAGCACAGAAATGAAGGACCTGAGGACTGTATCTCACTTTGGTTCCAACAGATAGTCAAATAAATCAAGTCCAGTGACATATTTATAGCTCTATTTGAAAATGGTTTCATCTGGAGAACTTGTGTCTACACAGCTCTCTTAATCTGACTGGGGTTTTAGGAACACAGAAAATGCATCTTCACTTAAAACTGTAAGAAAGGATGAAGGTTCTCCTAATCATATTTATTGTCCCGTGGAGCTGGAAGTCTCAAGCTGTAGCTTCTCAAGTTCTATTTGGCAGTGTTGTGATAAGTGCTCTATCAAGCATCAGAGACCATATCATGGCTATCTCTCATTATCAGTATTATTAATTTTGTGCAATGTTCCTAAATGCTCTCCAGACTTTCTGATCATAATCTACTGTGCTAGCTTAGGCCAGTTTTTGAGCACTTGAATAAGCTTAAGGAAACAAGCAGTGCCAAGATACTAGTCCAAGTTGGAGGCTGAGAATGCTAAGGATGGAGCCCAAACTGGGCATGGTAGAAAGCCTGAACAATTACAATTTCTTGGGAAGGAAGGGGGTAAAAAAAAAAAAAAGGCACTTTCAATAGTTATGTTTGTGACTGGGAACAAACCCAACCCATTGAAGATACCAAGATGTCACTGCAAATGCCTTCTATTTCAGACTAGTTTTTGATTTAGTTTTGGGAGATGTGAACAGTCTCTGAGCTCAGGCTTCCAGACTCCTCTGAGTAGTCGAAATTCTTAGTTTTTATTATAAAGCAGGACATTTTGAGTAGTTATTTCAGGGAAAATATTTTAAATACTTACTTAAGCATGACTCCAAAGAACAAGAATCTAAAGTGCAATTCAGGAACTACAGAATCACCAGAACCATTCACCTACTCACTGTTTTTTAAAAAAACCCTGATGAATATTAAGTCAAATCTCCTTGTTTTCAAGGAATATCTTCTAATGTTTTAGTGCTTGATGTCTGCATAATCCAGGCCTTCAGAAACTAAGGTGGCTATGGGTGAAGAAATCAAAGATGAAACAGTAAAAGCCTCAGGGAAAGTCTATTTTCTTTGGTCTTTGCACAGCATGTACAATGATGCGGTTGTGGGTCATAGCTGTTTGTCCCAGGTACCTCCAAAATACAAATAATAAATTTCAGCTGCCCTCAATACTGCTTTTACAGCTGCCTTTCTGTGTTTCTCTGGACAGGGTTTCCCTCAATCCATAGCTGCACCCCTTAAAAAGAGGGGGGGAAAAACCCTTATTGTGAAGTGACATTTTAAAAATTTCATGACCCTGCTGCTGTGCTGTAGGCTCTCTGCTGTGTCTAGCTTGATGATAATAAGCAATATCTCTAGCATTGTGACTGCAGTCTCCCTGCAGCACTGACTTCCCAACATCATTGGGGCTACCAAAGTAGTACTGATGCACAAACCAGGAGAAGATTTCCCATGGGAAAGAGAACTTTAAATTTTTCTTTCTTTGTGGGCTTGGAATGAAAAAGATTCAATAGTTCTGCAGTACTGAAGTCTGTGTTCCTTCTGAGACACCTCACTGAAATGTTGAAGCATTACGTATTAAGGAGCAAATGCAGAGGTATTATTTAATAGCTATAGATATACTTTAAAATATTTTAAAAAATCTGCAAACAAAGTGGGAAGGGGGAAACTAAATGGAAAAACTGGAATGTATCAAAGCCAAATACTATGTTATTTGAATGATTTCAGAGTTTTTCCATAGGAATTAGGAATGGGCCAAACATTTCTATTTCAACAACCCCCTATTTTTTTTCTTGGAAATAATTTTTTCAGAAGGAATGCTAGCTCGAAAAAGACAGGACTACATGTAATAATAGGCATTACAGCTGAAAAGAAACTGCTCTGGCCCTGCCCTATTTTCTGTGCTCAGGCAGAACTGCGGCTTTATTTTGCTCTAGTACCAATCCATAAAAGTGTGATTAGGAAGTCTGGCTTCAAAGCTGCTATTCAGCAGATGTGCCCATTGTAAAATTAGATCTCTTGTTTATTCCCTGCCTGTTGTTTCCTTTCAAGCATGTCCATTGCCCATCACCGCAATGCAAACATGCTCATGGCACAGCAGACATGCTACAAACACCTAGGAAGAATTGATCAGCCCTTTCTGGTGGTAGACAATGGAGCTGGAACAATTCTATCTGCTCTTCTGGTATCTTGCAGCTGCCCAGTGTTGTGCCTAACTGTCATTCTTCTCCAAGCAGATATGATTACTCTGGAGCATTAGTAATAAATGTCTCCAATTCTACATGGCAATTGTGTGCGTCCTTATCAGCCCCTTTCCAGTGATTATTTTCCCAGCTCAGAATGTCATGACTTAGTCGGCATGAAAATCCTGTGTGGAAAGCATTCCTTTTCTTGGCTGTCTGGCTCAGCCATATGACTGTACAGTTTTGCACAAATAGGAATAAATAAGAAAACCAGGTCAAACACTAAGGGCCATGTCTTACTGTAGTAAAAACCACCATGGTTCCACTTATTTCACAAGCTGTGGTGATTTACACTACCTTTTTTGTTCTCTGGTGTCTGATGTGGTTTTAATCCCTAAGCAAAATTAGGGCAAATAAAGCAGTTTTATCATCTGTGGGACAGACATGCTGGTGGTGATCTGGCCGTGATGTCACTTTCTTCCTTTATTTATGAAATAAAGCTGAATTTCCAAATGGCTGTGAATCTTCCTAAAACTTGCTCAGTTAGCAGAAGTACCACTTTTTAAAGGAAAAGGAGTTACCTAGCAATACATACCATGCAGGCCTGGACTATGGAATGGACTGTGAACCACTACTGTAGTGGAAAACCTAAAAATCACTAGTCAATATTAAATCTCCCTGTCAAGGCTGCACTGGTGAGCTGAGCTAATGAAGCTGTCTATGAAATGATAGCAGCAGGGAGAAGATAATTTATCCTCATTATCCTCTGCTCTGCATCTGGCAGCATGTCAAAAAGGCTCTTCTGACGCTGGCTCAGGAATGTGGCTGTAGGAATAGTTTTTCGGGCCTGCTGGGACAAAGCCTGAACTGCACACAGGGCTGAGAGGGGGTTCCCAGGTAGCTGTACTGAGCAGTGTGCTGTGAGCAGTGCTGTCATCCACTCAGCTTGGCAAGTTGGACCGCTCCAGTGGTAGCCACTGCTGCTGGGTGTTATGTGGGGTACATGGGAACTACAGATTGGGAACTTCAGGCTTAGCTAAGAATATTTAGGCTACAAGACAAAGCTTTATCTTTCTTTCCTGATCCTGACTCTGGCAACAATTGGAGCAGATTAATTAGTAAATGAGGTCTATTGATGCCAGTGGACACCAGGTTCTAAGCATGCCTCTTGCTATTTTCTTTCCCACCCCTAGTTTAGGGGACAAAGCCAGGTGTGAGAAGAAAGCAGGCGCTGTTTCATGGCTTTTTGGTGTGTAGAGCTATTTTAATTTTAGCCCTTTGAAAGTCAGCTGCCTTATAATTAAGACTTTGAGCTGTTTTTCTTCCCTTCCCTCTCTGAGGTCACGTTTACCAGGAGGAAAATAAATAAGAATGCTCCCAAGATCTACTCTAAAATTATATCCTTAGAAAATGCTGGGCTTAAAATTATTGTGGTCCAGAAGCTCTTCCCAAGATCCTGCCTTGACTTCAGTTAAGGGCAGCACTATAAATAAATACAAATAATGGTGAATCTCCAAGTAGTATGGTTCTATGATATAGCATGAATTCTGAAAAACTGATCCAACCCTTTGGCTGACCCTGTGATCCTTGACAGTTTTTCAAGACAGCAGTAAGACTTCAGTGTTACATGCCTCTTCCTGCACGGCATTGAACTTGCTCGATGCCTCCTTTATTGATACTTGTTTGTGCTTCCCTATTACTATCAAACTCTCTGCTACTGACTGCAGACAACTTAGCTGAGAGGGTTGGGAATAGACCCTTCTACCTCTGAGGTTACTGGCACAAACCCCACAAAACCAACAGTGACTGTAAGTCTTTTCAGCGTTGCTGTGATCTGATAGCTTTTGTCTCTGTGTTACTTCACTACAAGCCAAACCAGGGATCCAGCAGCCAAAGAATCTCAATAAATACCCGTTCTGTTTTCTCTGTGGCAGAGAGTACTGAAGAGATTTTCATGCAGGACCACTGATATTGGAGTTGCTTAGTCTAGAGACTGGGCAGAAGATGATTGTGTTCAGATAAATAAAAGGCAGTAGAAAAAGAGGAATAGATATTGCTATTTGCACTAGGTAGAGTATAGCTTTGGCAGCAGCAACTGAGATTTATGTCATATATTTGGAAACTTTGCCAATACTAGAGCTGGGCACTGTGATGAATTGCTTAACGAGGGAACAGGAGTGACTCAAGGATTGGCTGCTTTCAGTTAGCACAGCATCTGGGTCATCAGAGAGGGAATGGAGGTGTCTGCTTTTTGTGGTCCTTGCTCTGCTTGTTGCCTTGGATATAATGCTTCTTGCTGCTTCTGTTTTGCTGGAGCATAAAGATTCTTTGCAACCCAGAAATTTAAAATGCTGTGTAAAATACACTAAAGCTAAACTATATAGTAGGTAAAGCCAAATATATCCTACAGCTTTAAGTTTAATCTACAGAAGCACGTTCTGTGCTACGTGTTGTCCTGGTTTTGGCTGGGATCGAGCTAACTTGCTTTCTAATAGCTAGTATAGTGCTGTGTTTTGGATGAGAATACCGTTGATAACACACTGACGTTTTAGTGCTGAGCAGTGCTTACACAGTGTCAAGGCCTTTTCCTGTGTTTCACACTGCCCTACCAGTAGGGAGGCTGGGGGAGCACAAGAAGCTGGGATGGGGCATGACTGGGAGAGCTGACCCCAACTGACCCAAGGGATATCCCACACCATATGGTGCTGTGCTCAGTACATAAACTAGGGGAAAAGATGGCTGGATGTCCACTTCTCAGGAGCTGGGCAGCAGGTGGTAAGAAGTTGTATTGTGCATTGCTTGTTTTGTGTATTCCTTTATTATTATTTTACCTTTCTTTTCTGTCCTATTAAATTGTCTTTATTTCAATCCATGAGTTTTTCCTTTTTTTTTTTTTTTTTTTTTCTCTCCAGTTCTCTCCCCCATCCCTCTGGGGGAGGAAGTGAGCCAATGGCTGTGTGGTGTTTAGTTGCCTGCCGGGTTAAACCACAACAATGGTAAATTACCAAAACAGGTTGTTAACTGCCTTGCATTAGCACTGCATTCTCCAGTGAAATTATCACTTTAGCCATGGTGTAAAAACTTATCTCTTTCTCCAAATGAAAACACTAGCACCTTCATATGTCTTAATCAAGCCCTCTATTAATCAGGATAACACACCATAATTGCTATTACAGTGAGAAATCAATTAATGCTCACCTTAAATTGCATAGAGAGGGAAGCAATTAATGTAACAGAGAAAGCACTCAAATCATAGAATGGTTTGGGTTGGAAGGGACCCTAAAAGTCACCCAGTTCCAATCCCCCTGCCACGGGCTGGGACACCTTCCGCCACACCAGGCTGCTCAACGCCCCGTCCGACCTGGTCTTGATGACCCGTCCAGGGGGTGGGGCAGCCACAGCTTCTCTGGGCGACCTGTGACGGTGCCTCGCCACCCTCACAGTGAAGAATTTCTTCCTTATATCTCATCCAAATTGACCCTCTTTCCAGCTAAAGCCATTACCCCTCATCCTATCATTGTATGCCCTTGTAAAAGGTCCCTCTCCAGCTTTCTCACAGGCCCCCTTCAGGCACTGGGGGGTGGCTGGAAGGTCTCCTCAGAGCCTGGTCTTCTCTGGGCTGAACAACCCCAACTCTGTCAGCCTGCCTGCATAGGAGAGGGGCTCCAGCCCTCAGACCATTTCCATGGCCTCCTCTGGACTCGCTCCAACAGGTCCATGTTCTCCTTATGTTTGGGGCCCCAGAGCTGAAGGCAGTGCTCCAGGTGGGGTCTCACAAGAGCGGAGTAGATTGGGAGAATCGCCTCCCTTGACCTGCTGCTCATGCCACTTTTGATGCAGCCCAGGATACTGTTGGCTTTCTGGGCTGCGAGCACAAATTACTGAGCTTTTCCTCAACTGACTCCCCTGAGTTGTCCTCCTCAGGGCTGCTCTCAATCCGTTCTCCACCCAGCCTGTATTTGTGCTTGGAATTGCCCCAATCCCTATGCAGGACCTTGTACTTGGCCTTGTTGAACTTCATGAGGTTTGCATGGGCCCACCTGAGGGCTGTCAAGGTCCCTCTGGATGGCATTCCTTCCCCCTAGTGTGTAGACTGCACCACACAGCTTGGTGTTATCAGCAAACTTGCTGAGGGTGCAATCAATCTCACTGTCCATGTCACTGAAAAAGATGTTAAACAATGGTGGTGTCTTCCAAAAGAGGCAAATAATTTTGACAATACCAAAAGTGTACTTTCATTTTTGTGTGTATCTAAAATCTCACAGAAGCCGCCAAGACTTGAAGCTGATATGGGACCTGTCTTTCCTCACAAACCTAGATTTATCTGGAGATGTTTAAGGCTAAGCAGCAGTGCCTTGGCAAAAGCCTGAGAATGATGCATAGCGTGCAGCATATGTGTAGTCTAAGGGCATGGCTGTTTCAAGCATTGCTATTTGCTCTAGACTTCCTTCCTTGCTCTGCAAGTATTAGCACAGTAATTGAGGCAAATGCTTCCTGTGCTGCCTTTGCCTCAGTGCTAAGGATGGTGTGAACAGAAATGTGATGGATCTAGGTGTTCATCTTTGCCCCTAATCTGGTGGAGGAGAGCAGTTTGTCAGGAGGGTGGGACATGCTGCATGCTCACATGTTCCCACACCCTGCAGGAACATGTGCCAAGGCATGGCTGTGTGGTTTAAACATTGTCCCTTTCGATGGCAAAACCCACGCTGTGAATGCTCTGTGATTGGGCCTGTACTTGAGCTAAATTGCAGCAGGTTCTTGCTGTACAACAAACACCTCTATTCCCATGGATTTTTCTTAAGCATCTAACTTAGATGCCTAATACCAGAGCAAAGGCTTGTTGCAGGCCAGCTGGGAGAGGCAGGTGTCATACTTAAGCCCAGAAATGAAAAGCCTGAATTTTGCAAATCAGTCCTCTCTAATGGTGCGTTTGGAAGTACTATGCTATGCACAGTGCTCTCAACTAGGTGATGGTTTCAGCCTTTGGCAGGCAACCATTCATGTGCCTTTAAAGCCCTTTGGTCTCCATAGCATCTCAAGCCCTGTCTTGCTTTGTAATCAAGTGGCCTTATTTGTTGTCTTTTCCTTTCCTCATTTCAAAACATTCTGGTGCTGCTTCCAGAACAAACAATTCCGTGACTCAGGGATATAAACATTCCTCAAAGGCAGAGAGATTAGCTTCTACAGCTATTAGAGTAAAATGTTAAATGTGGGGTTTCTCTTTCCTGATCCCTGGAACTAATTACATTTTTGGCATCCTGCTTCTCTAGTTTGCTTGTCAATTTCTGCAGCCTGATTAATGTTCTGATTTTCCAGGCTCAAAATTTATTTCAATCTTTCAGTTCAATGTAAACATTTGCAGTGCAAAGGAGGGGGACTGGCACCATCAGTAGCATGAGATGGGGTGTCATACCAGGCTTGAGTAGATGTTTATGCATTTCATAGCAACCTCTTTTACCTCCTGTCCAGACCCCATGAAGATTGCCACCAAGACCATCCTTCATGTGTGTGCTCAGCTCTTTTCAGTCTCACGACAGGTATGACTTAGACACAGAGTATGGCCACCCAGAAAGTGTGCAAGAGGAGTGTACTCCTCTCTCAGCCCCCTGCTGTGGATGAGCTCTGAGGCAGAACTTTAAGGATCTGTCTCTAATTTCTTGCTAAAAGAAATCAATAGCTGAAATGCTTAGAGGGCCCTGCTCTCATAGTTGTGCTCAAAAGAGAGGGGAACTGATGGTCAGCAGCAAAAGGATGTGAATCCCCTTCTCTTGCTGGGAGTAACTTTCTAGTCATAAATGGACTGTCAGAGAGAGTGACAGAAATCTCTATTTTTGGACTGGCAGACTTGCCCACTAATAAGTAGGAGATAAGAGATGGTAGTAGTTTCCCTGAGCAAGGACTGATCATCCTTTCTGTGCCTACTAACAGCATCTTGCTGTCTTGTGCCAATGAGCTTGTAATAGGCTCCATAGGCAATAAGCTGACCAGAAAACATAAAGCCCAAGAGAAAAGGTGAGCTGGTAACAGGGCTGATGCAGGGGGAAGACAGAGTTTGGGACTGTTTTTACAAGGTGAAGATATTTTCTTGTACTTCCTCTTTTCTTTTTAAGTAAGCTACCAAAAGTGAAACCAGTTTAATTTTCAGATCTAGATGTGATGGGCAAACTGTTTTGTTTTCCTCTCTAATATCTCTCCTTTTCAAATATTGCTTGTTTCAGTTAGGACTGCTGTTGTGTGGATAATTTCCCTAAAGTAAATTACCCCTTTTGGTCTCTGGGAAGTGCTAATGAGTTATGATTGCCCTACCAGCAGAACCAACACCTTCTGTCCCCCTGCCAAAGAGCCAGATGGAGGTAGGCTGTAATCAGGTCACATAAGAAAAGGGTAACTGAAAGACTTGGAGGAGGCAAGAACTTGGAAAGGCTATCACAGCTATTTCCGATTCTTGAGGAAAGATTAATTTAGATCTTCTGG
The DNA here is from genome assembly GCF_000687185.1 of Egretta garzetta. Classification (NCBI taxonomy): domain Eukaryota; kingdom Metazoa; phylum Chordata; class Aves; order Pelecaniformes; family Ardeidae; genus Egretta; species Egretta garzetta. The sequence goes on along the minus strand of NW_009259602.1, from coordinate 468,056 downwards.
TGTACACAAGGAAAAAATCTGTTTGAAAACAAAGAGGCCCAGTTCTGACTGTTCTTACAGTCTTTGTCATTAACTGCACCAATGAAAAGAAAATGCAAGCCGCTCTTGCATCATTACTGAGCCTCATCTTTCAAACAAACAGTTCCAGACACAGTGCTTTGTTCAAAGAAAAAAAGGAAAGGAACAAATGCCCAGGATGCAACAGAGGCAGATAAAAATGCAGTATCTAATGTGACTGATTAGGAAAGAGAAAAGTTATATTGCCTTGAAAAATAGTGTTGCTGAGTCACTGTAAAAATCAATGATGCATTATTACTTCAGCCCAGAATAAAAAAAAAAATAAAATTCCAAGGTTTAAAAATCGTGAGTCAAGTAAGATTCTTTCAGATTGAATGTTATTGCTCTCAACCAGGATATTTGTAAAGCAAAGATTATCAACAACTCTCTCCTGAAGAACCAACCACCAAAATGTTGCAAGCTCCATTTCAGCTGCTGTAAACTTATGAACGGTGCCATGGATAGCAATGCGACAGAATAGAAGGCTGCAAGTTAGAATTGTAATGATGGGGTGGCGTGAGGAAAAGCTGGGTATTTGCAGAAGAAAGCAAGACTGAAATAGATTTATGTGACTGGAGAAAAGGTTGATATATGAGAGGAGGTGCATTTCTAGAAGTCTGTGTATGTGTGTCATGTTCCCTTTGCTACCCTGCACATTGTCATCTTGGGACTGCTGGGTCTGTTTTCAGCACTTACTTGTGTGGTACTTTCTGTGTGACCACAGGAGACTCCATCTGATTCTCAGCTGGGCAGGGAAGATGAACAGAGAATGGAGTATTAAGTGCCTTCCCTCCCCAACCCAAGTTAAAACCCACCCAAAAGTAAAACCAGATTTTATTTTGCATAAAAGGGCTTTTAGTGTGTAAAGCTGTGGGGGTGGTAAAAAAGCAATGCTTTAAGAAAGCAATTAACATTTGACAAGATAGAATGGATGTGCACTTTTCATGGCAGTGATGGGAATTTGCAGGGGTTGTCTGAGAGCATCGCCTTCTCTGGAGACTTGTCCTACTTGCACAGACAGGGGAAGCCCAGTTTTCTAAGCTATTTCTCAGTGAGAAGGGTGAATATTGTGGGGACAAAATGGTTAATGGAGGTGTGTGCTTGGCAAAATGCTGAATGAATGGAAACTACTAAACATAGAAGTTGAAATGTTGTAGGTAATAGTGAGGTTGGGCCTATTCAGAAGATTTCAGAAGTTCCTAGTCTGTTCCTGCTCATCCATTCATCAAACATGGGTTGGTAATCCATAGATTGTTGTGGGAAGCATGTCCATTCTGACACAAACACAGTAAATGAAGTGAAAACTGACTCAAACTTACTAGGAGTGGCGAAGTCTTGTAATGCAAATGAGTTGAGGAAGCACCTTTCTCAGAGCAGTGAGACAGAAGACATGATAACAGAGGAAGGTATTGAACTAACCTTTGCCCTCTGATATTTAAGTTTAGCTCACCCTCTGACCAAAAGGACTGCAAATCAATTAGAGCTGACAAGTCCAACTTTAAGTGCATCAGCAGGGCAAATGGTAATGTCTCTGCATTAAGAAAAATTCTCCAGCATTTCTGACCTTGGATGATGCAGAACACCCTCTGCTTGTCAGCATTCAGGGTTCACCCTGTATCTGCAGTACTGCCAGTGTATACCAATTATGTAGCACAAGCAAAATAAGGAAAAAAATCCATTAGTGTGCATCAGAGTTGGAGAACACTCAGGCTTCCTAAAGCTTTTTGAAAGAGCTGCTGGATTGCTTTGGCTGAGAGATGACCACTTATAAACCATTTGGAAAGAAAATTTACGGCGTTGCTTATTTCCAGACTTTCTATAAGGTACATGGAATTCCTGTGATACATCCAAACTTAGAGCTTATTCCTCCCTAGGAAAATGGTATTTTTTCATGATGTCAAATGTCAATGCACTGAGGCATCCAAAGAGTAAATGGCACGTATCTCTTTGGAAAGTATTAGCTGTGGTACTAAGGAAAGTCAATTCCAGTATTCATTCTTTTGCAGTTTTTTAACACTGAAGCTATTACAATGGAGTAGGAACAGGTCAGCAGGGGACTGAAGCATAGAAATGAGAGTTGAAAGCGTTGTTAGGCCTGTTTATTTATACCTCTGAGGATGGATTTGCAGTAAACCTTTCTCAGCATCTTGGGCAATAGCTGTTCTTCCTAACATTTCATTTGAGGAAACAGATAAACTTTCTTTTCTGGATACTATTCTTCTACTCAGGCTGAGGTCCAGGCTGTGTAATTCCTAATTTGACATCCACAGAAACCTTTCTGAAGTGCATCTGTAAATGTGACTCTTAAACCATAACCAGAGAATCATAGAATCATAGAATGTTTTGGGTTGGAAGGGACCCCTAGAGGTCATCTAGTCCAACCCCCCTGCAGGAGCAGGGACACCGCTAACTAGATCAGGTTGCTCAGAATCCATAAATTAATTCCAGACATACTGTGTCAAGGTAGCTCATCAGCATGCTCCAGTGTCATCTACTCCAAATGTTTCCCCACGCTTAATTCCATCCCCTCATGCTTTAGTCTGTCCCCTGTCCAGCTTAATCCATTTCTCTTCCCCGTGGTGTCTAGATCGTTCATGTTTATCAGGTTTGCCTCTTCATTGTTCATATGTTGGGTGCACTGAAAGATTTAATTTGTCTAATAAAAAGCAGCCCCCCTCATCACTGGTACATTTACTATCTTTCATTTTCCAGTGCTAAGAAGCCTCGGGCAGCACACAGACTTTTACCTGGATTCACCCCATCCATGCTGTTTCAGAGGGGTTAAAACCAACCTTTTTTGTACCACTTGGGAGGCAGAGAGAAATCACAGAAGGATGACCAAAAGGGAGCACTGTATCCTCCTGTACAAAGCAGATGCTCCTATGTGAACCAGGCAAAGCAGCTGCATCTCTCCCCACCTTTGTTTACACGCTGTTTCAGAGAGTTGCGCATTGAGGGCAGGATGATTGTTTCAGCTCTCCGGTTATGACAAATTGCTACTTATTGGTATTGCTCTGATGAAATAAGTAAAACCTTGAAGAACTTAAAACTTCTATTACTTGTTAATATGAGTAACTTTAATAGGCTGAAATGTTTCTTTCTATTGCAGTGCCTCAGCGTTTCTATAGTCATAAATTCTTCTCTCGCCAGTCTGCTATTACTGATGTATCAATTCTTTCTACTTCCCTGAACACTAAAATTGAAAGAAAATAAGGTTTAGGCTTTATGTATTTTTAATTTGATGAAATTCAGTTTAAAGTTATAGAAAAACAGTGCTCGGCATGGAGTGCTCCCACCTTTAGAAAGCCCTCAATAAACCAGAACAGCAGGGTGGTCAGATGCAGGATTGCACATATGCAGTGTTTTTCTCTGCTCCCCCTGCCTCCTTTTGTCTTTGTTCCTTCCTCCCTTATTTCAAGTCACCCCCTTTTCCATGTTAATTCTGTCTAGTTGAGTTCATATTACATTTTATTTGACTTAGCCCTGTCCTACCCTTCTCTGAGGGGAGGAGTTATAAGGCTGAGGGGAATTCCACTGCTAGCAGGGTAGGGTAGTGTTCACCCAGTGTTCTTTCAGACACCATGGGTATAGCCTTGGAGCTCATGAGCAAGTTGACTATAATAAGTATTCAGATAAAGTATTAATACTGCTGTTTAATGAATATAGGAGTAAAGCACAGGGAAATTAAAGTCTATATTCAAAGAGCATAAACATCGATGGTGATGTTCCTGTTTGCTAAATGGCTGAGGATGCCCATCTTGAGCTAGTGGAAAGTGAGTGCCTTTCTGATTGTACCTAGTTGTCACAACACATCTTGCATGTGAGGAGAGTTGTTTCTTACATCATTTCTCTCCCACTGGAAATACTGAAAGTTCAATCATCATCTCCCTCTTCTTACAGCTAACTTTGTTCATACCAGGTGAAGTTCTGTATATCAAGGAGAACTAAAGGCAAGTACATGAAATAAGGAAAGGGGCAAGCAAAGACAGGGGCGAGGTGAGGGGGAATAACAGACACTAGAAAAGATAAAACAGGAAAGAATTGAGAGTAGGATGAGATTTCTAAAGGAAAATCTTTGTGTTAGGGTGAGATCAAAAGGGGAGCTATAAAGACTGGATTTGCCACAGGAAGCTGAAGGTTAGTCCTATAAAAAGATGTAAGGAAAGGAGAAAAAAGTGGTCTGCAAGTTTTATGTGTATAAGTGACTGGTTTTATGTGTACAAGTGAGTGTGTATTTACCGTAAATAAGTTGATAGAAACAGCAATCCTCTCCTGCAATTACAATCTGTACAAGCAAAACTTCAGAGAAGTTTATTTCTTTTCCCTTTCACGCAGTGAAGGTTTGTGCTCCTGTTTACTCTCAGTTGAGTCCTGAATGGTGGAATCCACCCGGTAAATGTGAAGACAAATAGAAAAATGAAGAAACTAAGCCTTATGTCGGATTAAAAAATATTTAAGGTTGGAAGCCTTAGAGCCAGTTCTTTACCACTTTTCCAGCTGTTCATTTATTGCGCTGCTAGTCCTACTCTGCTACTAGTTTTTACAGTGCTTCCTGCAACTTCCACAGCATGCTTAGGGTATCGGCATTATAAACACAGGAAAGGCTTTCCCTGATGCGGGGGTGGGGGAAAGTACAGCACTCCAGCCATGAGATACCACTTAGATGCCTATGTGAGAATATCCACTAGCCATCTTTTAGACAGTACTTTGCAGAGTTGTTAATTGAACTTAGAGATATAAAAGCAGACCCATATCCTGACTGGTGGATGTGTAGAAATCTTGGGTGGATCCAATCCCTGCCAATAACATGCTTATTCACTCCCACCTTTCCATTAGGAGAAGTACTTTTACTCCTTAGTACAGCAATGCAGATGTACTGCAAAGAGCTCTGAAGCTGTGAAAGGAAAACTGCAGCTAATGGCATGCTGTGAAGGAAAAGTTGTCCTACAATTTGGTGTTTATCTCGCCTGTCTTGCTACAGCTGAGTTCCTTGCTACTTTCAGAAGGGGGGGCTAGAGAGGCAGCTATGTGGCGGGTGTTGCATAAAGCAGACTAGGAATAGTTATTACAAGGAAATCAGCTCATTTCTACCATGCTGATTAAATAAGGGTTACAATTATTGTCTATTATGTGCCTACAGTGCTCTTAGTGATGTGTAAGATCAGAGTAAAGATTCTCTCTGCCTTGAAGAGCTTCTGATTTAAAAGACAGGGAAGACAAGTGGATTACCTCAGGATGATAGTTAGACTTCTGTCCTCCAACAGAATAATGGGAGCAAGGGAGAAGTCAGTGCACGCACTCTCATGTTTGGGCGGCTCATGGTAGGAAGGACAGTGGCCAGAAGGAGCAGGAGATTCTTGTTCAGGAGTAGTTTCAAAGGCAGCTGCATAGTGGCAGAGTTGGAAAGCAACGCCCATGAAGCAGAGAGGTTAAGAAGTAGCTTTGGGCCATTAGTGCCAGTAGACTAAAGATAGCAAGAAGAAGCAGAACTGGAGATTAACTGTGCTTTGCTTTCCCCAGCTGAGGTCCTGGGAGGAAAAATGGGGGTTTGTAACAGATGTAAGCTTTGAGTTAAAGCATGAGGTCTCGGACTTCATCACTGACATGCAGTAATTAATGTTCACAAGCATAGACAATGGGCAGCAAGAGACTTATTTCCTATTTCAGCATAAACTGCCATCAGGGAGCTACTTCTTGGGCTACAGGGTGGCAGGGATATAGGCCTGTGTCCACAGTCAACTCAGCAGGGTAATTCCCTTGTAGTCACTGTGTGGCCAGTACAGAGACCATACTTGGCCTCTCCAGGGTGTGATTACTACCAGTGCAAAGTGAGCCAAAGTACTTCATAGCTCCACTGTTAGGGAACTTACTCTGAAAGACCTATAAATTAATGCTTCCAAACAGAGATGGACACCCAGCTCCCATTAATTATGATTTTTGGAAATGGTTCTTTAAAGCCTGTACAATACTAGACTCACATCTTGTGTGCCCTGTGCTTTTGAGCAGAAATCGCTTTTGAGCAGAAATCACTTATAACAGTATTAAGCATCATCCTTTCTTGGTTTTAGTTAAGAATAGGAAGTAAAGCATCCTGCTCCCAGTAAGCAAGGTTTCCCAGCAGTTTGTTCAGTTGGTCTTAACAGTTGTAGCTTGTCTCCGTTATTTTAAAGACAAGGAGCTAGATATCTGTATTTTAATAAGATTTTTTTTTTCTGAAGAGAATTTGTTCTTTTACGATCAAGCAAATAGTTGTGCTAAACTGTTGCTGAGGCAGAAAGATCCTATTGCATTCCATGTCCTCTACTGCAACAACAGAGAGATGCGATACGAAGGTCAAGAAGCAAGTAGTTTACCTCACAGTACTGGCAACAAGCCAAGTGTGTATTTGCAGGAATGGCCAGACAAAAGCCTCACCTTTTACACTAATAAAGAAGAGAAAGAAAAAAAGGATTTTTCTCTCTTGAATACTCTTTAATATTTTTATTTTGTGTGTTTTTTTGTGTTTTGAAATGCAAGTGTCTATGTTTGAATTTACAGGGCTAAGAGGTGTTGGTCTGAATGAACATGGGAAAACACAGGAGTGTATGCATTTGGGTGGCTTTGGATGAATGTTCCTGGTAAGGGAACTGGACTTAAAAACCTGGGGAATCTTTCCCAATTGTACAAGCATTTCCTAGCAGCAAGAAGTCCACTGTTGGGTATGCCTGCACTTTGAGAGTCTTAGATTGAGGCCAATGTGATGGTGAGCATAAATTAAACCACGAACTGTTCCCAAGAGTGCAAAATCGTTATTTTTAAAATGGCAAGGCAGGTAGAGATGCACAAGACAGAGATAAAGGGATAGCAGAAAAGTAGATGTGCTTCAGTGAATTTCTTCAGTTGTTCATGTTGCAGAGAGAACATTTGGGACAAAGGTTATGTATCATAGTCTTCTCTGTTTCAATAACTTTTATTGTTGTTTTATAAAATCATCTTAGTCCTTAGAAGCTCTGAGCTGGTGATTTATCATAGAAATATATTCCCCATGGTTCATTTAGAGGCATGGATTTACACTTATTCTTCATAGTGTTTTGGAGGATTTATAGTTTACATAATCAACAAATGGATCGTTCTGCTGTCACTGTGCTCATAGTGTGACTGTCCTGGCACTGGGAAAACATTCATTTTTTTTTTTTCCTTGTTCCTGATTATTTGAGTTTTTTAATCAGTCATGAACTAATAATACAAAATGCTCTCAGCAAGCAGTAATGGGTTTAATAATGATGGACGCAATGCTTTTTCCCTTTGGAGAGGGGTCATGGAAAGAGGAGTTTCTCAGAGAGCCTCTATATCTCAGTGAGTCTGCATCTAAATGAAGTTTACAGCATCTTTGGAGTTGCTGTATGAGTGTCTGAGGACAAAGCATGGGTCCATTTTTGTATACTCCTTATCCAGCCTCATTCACTTAGCAGATGTTTTAGATAAAGGGACTTCAGTAGTTCTGTCACTGAAACAACCTTTACGTGGAGGAACCTGGCACTAAATAAAGTGCTCCAAGGTGCTCACTTGACAAGGTAGTTCATAAACACTAAAGAATAGGCCACAGCTGAGACTTAAATCTGGATTAACATTTCTGCTGGAGCTTGAAACCTAATGTGCTGTTCACACAGCTGTGGGGGATAAAGCAACCCCAGTGCACCTGTAATGCTACTGAGCAGCCTCCTGTGGTCCAGCTCCGTGACCCTTTTGTTAGCCAAAGCCTGAGCACTGGCAAGAGAGAGAGAGTTTTACAAGAAACTTTTTTTTTAATGACTTAGGAAACCAGCTACTGAATGTTAAAAATAGCAGAGCTGAAGAAATCTCCCTGACCATCTGCTGTTGAGAGCTGCTCTCAGCCAAGGTGATGCACTCCACGCTGTTTTGCAGAACCAGGTTTTACTTAAGACAGAAAAAAGAAAATGGCTGAGGTTTGTCATTCTGCGGGATTAGGACCCCTCAGAAGGTTATGAAGGTGCTTCAAAGCAAGAGGAAGGCTGCAGAACTCTAAGATCCATAGTATTAGCTTGAATCCCCAAAGAGGAGCTTAGAAGCAGCTCCTGCAGACATAGGGATTTTCTCAATAGGTTTTTGCTAGAGGTTGATTCACACTGGTAGGCAGGCTTGTTCTTCACTAGGGAACAATATTTTAAAAACTCATATGATCAACCCTCCCCCAAAAAAAGGAGACAAAATTTTTGGCTTTGATCAAGCTGAAAAGCAGTTTCAAAAATGAAAAAGATAAACCTGAAACAGTATGTTTGACCACAATTTTTTTTTTTAATTTTTGCTTAATTTGAGCATCTTTTAATACTTTCTGCTTTTATTCTGGCCAACAAATACCTGAGAGATATCACAGTCTCCACCCCTGAGGCTTGTAAGAAAACAGACAAAACACTTCCAGAAATGGTTTGGATGCTGCTGATGGAAATGGATGAGAATGGAATTTGTCACCATGGTCTTATCTGCTAGAGGTCATAAAACACCTAGAAAGCCACATCAAGATGCTCACATAACTAACAAGCCATGCGTGCTAACGTATGTAGGGGAAAACAGTGTCAGATGGGCTGTGATTTTTTTTTTTTTCCAATAAGATTAACTGGTCCTTATATTTTTCTTTTTTCTTTTTGAAAAGTTTTGCGTCCTTTTGATTAAAAAGAGAAGCAAAGAATTAGCTGACCTCCCAAGCTCTTTCCCAGGCCTCCTGATGCTTCTAAATCTGATTTTAAGTATCTTCAGTCAGAATCACATATGCTCTTCATGTGTCTCTGTGTAAAAGTGCCAATTGCTTCCAAGACACTGTGGAGTAGCTAAAGGAATAAAAGGGGGAAAGAAAAAAAAAAATTTATATACCCAAACACAACATGTTAACAACTAGTCTGCAGGAAAGTATCCCATGTCCAAATGACAAAACCAGCATGGAAGCAGCTAGCAGCGAGTTACTGTTGAGGGCAATGTTCTTCCTAATGATTCTGCAGATCCAAACTCAGAATTCATGTGGAGCACTCATGAAGGACGCCTGAATGTCAATTAGCACATGCAATGGCATCATTACTGGTTTAACCAAAGAGTCACACAAGTCTTGGACCTTTCTGGTTGCCTGTTAGGAGCAGTAATCGAGCAAATTAAATCATCATGAGGATAGTGTACTGTCAGGTAATGCAGGATGCAAAATCTGAGTCATTAGCAGTGGCCGTTGGGAGATAGAGAACTAGGACAGAGAAGAGGGTAGCACATGGGAAGGAGGAAAGAGGCCATACTGATGGCTGGCTGTTCTGCTGTGTGCAGACCTGCTCAGGTCTCATTCATAAACTGGCATGCTGTCCCATGTACACACTCACGCTCATCCCTAGTTGGTCAGTTCCTTTTTGTCGCTGATTAAAATTACCAAGAGGATTTGTAAGAAAGCAGACAAGATGCATTTCTGATCTAAACAGTAGGAAAAATGATGCCCATATCAAGGTGGGAGCATTGTGTCTAACTGGGACCATCCCAAAGTCTCAGATTCTATAGAAGACCCATTTGAATAGGAAGGTACTGAGGTGGCTTCCTGCAGACATATCTAGCTGCTTATTCTGGACCTTCTTCAAAGCCTCTGTGTCTTGCACCCTGCCTTGAAGGACTCCTAATGCTTCACTATTTCAGACCAGAAAGGTGTTAGTTTTATGGCATGGACTGTCTGTCCACAGGAAAATGGGGCCACAAGCACAGCAAAACCTGGCATGCTCCCACTAACGTAATCAGGGGTGTCTATTGCAGAAAGAAGGCACAGCATCTTTTACCCATGAAACAGGTGTACCTCTGGCTACCTGCATTTGGTTGTGCAGGCGTGCAACCATAACCATGTATATGACAAACACTAGGAAAGAGCGACTGTGAAATGGAGATCCCTGCTGTTTCAGAGAAAGAGACAAGCTGTGATAGGGGTCTGGGACCATTTGAGAGCCTAGTGGGGGGGTCAGAGAGAAACTATCTCCTCCCTGTTCAAGGCAAGCACTCTGTTTGTACTGTAGCTGCCAGACACTGGGGCTTCACAGAGCCTCCCAGAGGCTTAATTTTTCAGTCCCTCATTCTTTGTTCTTTGTCGTAGTTTAACCTCAGCTGACAATTCAGCACCACCCATCTGCTTGCTTACTCTCCCACAGTGGGATGGGGGAGAGAATCAGAAGGGTAAAAGTGAGAAAACTCGTAGGTTGAGATAAAGACAGTTTAATAGGTAAAGAAAAAGCCACACACGCAAGCAAAACAAGGAATTCATTCCCTACTTCCCATCAGCAGGCAGGTGTCCAGCCATCCCCAGGAAAGCAGGGCTCCATCATATTAATGATTACCTGGGAAGACAAAATGCCATCACTCCAAATGCCCCCCCCCTTCCTCCTCCTTCCCCCAGCTTTATATGTTGAGCATGATGTTGTATCCCCTTGGTCAGTTGGGTCAGCTGTCCCAGCTGTGTCCCCTCCCAACCTCTTGTGCATCCCCCATCCCACTCACTGGTGGTGTGAGAAACAGAAAAGGCCTTGGCTCTGTGTGAGCACTGCTCAGCAATGATTAAAATATCTCTGTTATCCATGCTATTTCCAGCACAAATCTAAAACCTAGCCCTATACTAGCTCCTGTGAAGAAAATTAACTCTGTACCAGCCAAAACCAGCACACCTCCAAACATGTCACATCTCACACAGGGGTGTCTATGCCTTTGCTTCATATCTCAAGACCTGTAACATTTGTTGGTCCAGAAGGAAAAGCAAACCTTCTGTATTTCCAAGCCTGCACTTCAAAGTGTCTCTCTACATATAGAAATGCTATGCCCTATAAATTGATAGTCAGCAGCTTAGCATCCCCTGTTCTGATGTGATGTAAATCTACGAACTTTAACAATCAAATTATGGAAACTCAGCATAAAAAATTATGGCTGTTCTGAAGCCACCATGACCCTTAATGCATGAAGCTTTGGCAGGGGGCCAGCCTACCACTTAGTGTGATATTTCTGGGAAAAAAAAAGGGGGGGGGGCTAAATGACATTTTTTTATATCTAGTCTTTCACTTTGCCCTAGCATGTTAAATTCAACTTTGCTCTAGGCATGCTAATCCAGGCTTCTCTTTCCATTTTCTAGCTGAGTTTTAGAATGGTATATAAATCCAGAAAGAATTTTTAAAAGGTCTAGTGTTATCCATTAATTATAAGGAAATGGGGAGTTATTTCAGTAATTCTACTATTGTTGTGTTCTGGTTCTGCAGCTTCTTTCTAACATAGTTGTGATGCAGGAGAGGGGAGGAAAAGAGAGGTGGATGTTGTTTATAACTTTTGAGTACTCAGGATGCTGAAATAAATGAGTCAGAGGAGCTAGCTTGATATGACCATAAGCAGGACTGACCAGCTAGATCTGAGCACTGTGTGTGCAACGCCCCTAATTTCTTGTCACTGCATTTTATCAGTGCCCCTGCTTGTGTGTCTGTTGGTTCTGCTGCAAGCCCCCTGGGCTGAGCAGTTGCTGAGCTGAGCACTGCTCCGATGGCCTGATTCCTTACTTAAGGCATTAGTTGCTTCTCTAGAGCTGAGGTATTTGTGAAACAGGCTGCCGTGTGGCTAAGTGGTGGGATGTCTTATTTGTATGCACGAAAGCAGACTGGTAAGAGCATCTCCTAAACTCAAAAGGGAGGAGGGGGGGAATCCTTTCCCATGTAAGGAATTTGGGGAGCTACCTGTTTGGCAGATAATTTCCCTGGCAAAGCAAATTATGGAGGATCCAAAGGAAGAATCCACAGTAAGACCCCAGAGCTGGGCACCTCTTAAAACCTATGGCATATTCTTTTCATCAAAACATCCTCTGCTTTGGTCTCTCACAAACAAATAGATGTTTGTGCTGCTATAGTATTAGTGCTCAGTAATAAATACCAATATACATAAATGCTTTAAGTGGGTAGGAATAGGGAATTAAGATGGTTGGAAGAAATCACAGTAGCCAGGAAATTCCAAACCTGTGGGCCTCCTCCTTTAAGACTTAGCCTAAAAACTGTGTTTTAAAATTGCTCTCACTATGTGGTACCTTTTTTGAGCTTCGACTCCATTTGGCAAGTTTAGCAGCTTATTAGGGGCTCTTGCTTTTATTTTGACTTGGGTGATGAACAATGTAAAGAATTGTGACTCAATATTGGTACTAATAAAAAAAAAAAAACAGTGTGAAGGCTAGAGCAGATAAACCCTGGCCTTTGAATGGTGTGACAACTGTGCAACAAAACATATTCTTAGCTGAGGATTTAGCTCCAAGCTGAATTGTGGAATGCCCAGCTTTGTAAAGGATGCTTTGTCACTGGTCTAGTGTAACAGGATATAAAACTGATCACGTCAGATGCATTCATTGATATTCAGTATATTTGGTGATTTCTCTGCAGCAGCATGTAGGGGCTGAGGGATTAGGCAAAGGCACCCTCCCACTTACTATCCCAGTCTATTTTGCTGTGCTGTGCTGCCTGTGAGCAGCAGGTGGGGTGCATTCTGTCCCCAGATGAAGCAGATGGCATGGATATTCCTGTACTGTGAGTCTCTTACCTTGACTCAGTATTTTTTTTTTCAGGGTGATTTAGGGACAAGGAAGAAAATCCCTCCTCTGTTGGCTGTTCCTTTTGGTCTCCTATCTCTCTGTTAAGCTACTGCAGTACTGTACTACTCACGCACTTCTCTAGCGCGCTCTGCACTAGTGTTTCTCTTGTCTTATCTAAGCAGTGGTGGATTTCACTGTATTGCTATAGCAGAGGTTGCAAGCACGTATTTAAACACTCTGATGTCACCTGCTGTCCCAGGCATTTGAGTGTGTTGTGGCTTCTTTTCCTGCAGTCCCTGCACATAAATGTTTAATACCCGCAACAAAGTAGTGGTAAGAATCCATTTAATTAGTCCAAATGCTACCATTCCTTCAGCGTGTTAGGTGGATTTGCAGGATTAAATGAAGCTTTGTATGCCGATAGCTGTGGAAAGTGGGACCTGTGGTAATGTCAAGGCCTGGCTTCCTTGCTACACAGCGAGGAGAACACTCTGGGTTCAGTGGCTGCAGCACACACTGTCATTCTGGTGTGGGGTGTCATTGCCCCAGATCCCTCTGCAATGTAAGCTACTGCTCTTCCAAGGAACAAAGCAAATCATTATGATAGTCTTGAAAATGCAGGTCTCACAAAACTGTTTACAGGATCTTTGCAGAGTGATCTGTCAGACACTGAAAACGCAAAGAAGGAAGGATCCTTTACCTGCAAGTGAAACCAGATTTTTTTTTTTCTAAATCTTAGACCTAAGCTGGTTCAAATGAGGTTACAAAGATGCACTGTAACCAAGCTATGTGCATTTCTAAACACATTTTACTTAATCAAGAGGTATTTGTGAAAAGGAGAAATGATGCCTGCACTCCCTTGCAAAGCCTAAGCTATTGTGTTTTGCTGAGTTGCCCATTGGCATTTTAGCATCTGCTAGCTTTGATGCATATTTTAAAGCCCTGTGGGAAGCAGTGGCATGTTATTATAAAGGGCACAGAGTAGCTTCTGCAGGGCAGTGCTTTTCTCATCAACACCATTCTGGTTTCGAAATGCGCTCTCACCCCTCAGGGAAATGTTAGGCCACCTGCAAACATGCTAGTTTGCTATACTTTGTTGTTCCTAATGTTTTAAGTCTAGTCTAACTCCAGTGGGGTCTGAGCTACACACTCATCATCCAGTTACATAAACATAGCTGGATGCAAGCAGGCTTCACCTGCATCCACCAAACACAGTGATGATGTGCTGGGCTTGTTCAAAGGCAAAATGGACAAAACACTTGGAAATGTCTGGAAGAGATCCTCCAACAACGCACTAACGCAGCTATGTGACATACTGTAATATGTACGTGCATTTGTTTTTGATGCTTGGGCTAGCTTTGGCTCGTGTTACTAAGGCTTTCATCTATAGTTCCTTTAAAACACCGCTTGCCGTGACACAGAAGATGCTATCTGAATCAGGCTCAGTAATCTCCTGTAAGTTCCTATGGTAACTGGATGTATTCTCCATTATCATAGGGACTTGCTTCACTTTTCACAGCACAACAGAATCAGGTGTACTGTTAAGGAGACAGGCTCATTTCAGTTAAGCGCCTTGGAAAGTGCCAGTCATACAGTCCCCCTCATACAAGCCTACGCAGATATTTGGTGCTGCTACTTCCCTAGTGAAAAGGCAGACCATGAACATCCAGTGACTGTAAGCAAAGGAATAAGGAAGTCCCATTGACGTTGTGTGTAAAGATGTGGTAAAGTGTGCCATGAAAGCTTTTGGTTAGAAGCACAGTGCTGCGATGGGAACAGGCCACTTCTCTTTCATGACTTGCATCATAGTCGTGTAACCATTGCATTGATTGGTTAAGCATAAGCACATTCAGCGTGTCCCTATCACAATGGTAGGTAAATTCGGTGTGTGTCGCAGAGCAGCAACAGAATGGAGTTCTGGTGAATCATTTCTATTTAGAGAGTAAGTGTCCAGGGAATTGGGGCAGATGAATGTAGCTATGACAAATTGCTAAGAAGTGTGACAGTGGTGCTGGTTAAATCGTATGTTATGGATAGGACGCAGAATACAACAACATGATATTTACTGAAAAGAAGAAAAGGGCCATCTGCAAGATTAAGCAGCTTCCAAGAAAAGTACAACCTCCCATACTCCCCCACAAAAAAAAAACAGAAAAGGGAAAAATCAAAGTGAAGATATTAAAGCAGATGGTGCCAAGTACAGATGTAGTTAAGAGGAGTCAGGTTTGTACATCTAACCTCCACCCTAAGCTGATAAATGAGAAGGCAAACCCATTTTCAGTTAGCCTGAGACATTTGCAGGGTACAGCAGGACAGTCAGATATCATGTGGGGCACCAATGATACATCACTAGCTTTAAAGCACAAAGCTGGGCTAAATAGAAATAATTGGTATTCATCTTCATCCTCTCTTTTTCACATTCTTTCATGTAATGAAGTAGTAAAAAAGCACTGTCTGTGTTCAGGCAAAGCCCTGGAAGAAGAATAAAAGCAAATCAGTTCTTGGAGGGACAGACAATTTGGCAACGTAAGATTGTTTCGCTTTTCAGGGCTGTTTTGGATCTCTGTGTAATTAGGACGAAGTGCTATAGGTAAATACTGTATTTATCACTTTTATGAGTGACTCAGAATCTACAAGAGTAGTCCAAATCGTGTCTGGCTTAGTGCATCCTGTGAAATTATGGACGACAGGATCTGGCAAAAGGAAATGGTCTTCCTTCCCTCCATTGTAGTTGCATTTGTAATAGCTAAATCACAGAATAATGGGATTCAGGAGTGCCAGCAGGGCAAACGGGTATGGCTGCAATCTGAATCGCATCAAGTAAATGAATTGAAATCTGAGTGCAATGTTACCCTATTGCTGTTACAGTGAGATCTGAACCACTCCCTTGCTGGAGCTGAAATCATGCAGTGCTACAGTTCAACAAAGTACCTGGAAAGTGAGAAAAACCCTTTCATCCTTCAAGTAGGTCTAGCAATAGATTAAACAAATGTGGTTTTGCTGTGATGGTATAGCCCAATAATGCCTTCTTTGCAATCACAGGACCTGTGGGCTCTATGAATCACCATAATGTATCCTCAAACTACACAGAAATTCAAAACAAAAGAAGAAACTTGCTGAGGAGAACGAGTAAAAAGAGTACGAGCTCTGAAGCTAATCAGGAACTTAATCAGACATTCATATCCCATTGGTGTATCATGGCATGGCCCAAGCTATGACAGTCTGACAGCCTCTAGAAAAAAAATTATCTTAAATGCCTAAGCCCAAAAGTTATATGGTTTTCTGAGGCTAGGAAGGATAATGCTGTGGCTCTAAGTGTGACTCCAGTAGAAGAGGTCCCAATGAGATTTGACAAAAGAAAGGAGAAATCCAGTCTGTGCCAGATACACAGTCACTAGGATGATTGGCAGGTTCTCCCCACTGACCCAGTAATTTTTTTTTTTCTTTTCTGTATTTAGGTGAAACTGAGAATGTGAAGTAAGGGATCATTTCAGGGCATGGGGAGTTTTGTTCATTTCTAGCACATAGCCTGCGTCTCTTAGAACAGAAGATCTGAAAAATCTGTTTTCAACTGTCCAGAAGGGTTATCAGAACTTCCTGTTTCTCACCTTGTTTTGAGGGGAAAATTTGATTTTATGGGAAAAGAGCTAACCATATAAACCCAGTTTATTCTCATGGAGATATCGGATGAAATGTCTAAGTACTTTAAATGAATATAATACTACTGCCTTTAGTAGATCTGGGTTACTGCACACCTCTTCAGGATCTGGCCCATGATATCCCATTATATGACACTTCTTAATCTCCCCCAAATGTGCTGTCAAAGTAAACATCTGTATAGAGCTGTTCTGTTCAAATGAGGCTCCATTACCTCCAGCTTCATAGTCCTGGAGACCAACTGGATTTTATTTCCTGTTATATTTATATTCAATCATTTTTAAAGCATTAATACCCTGGGTATTTAACTGGTTATGATTCCTCTAAAAAGCATTAAACAAACCCAACTGTGTAAATGTGCTCAGCTCCCTCGTTGTCCTGGGAAAATGTGTTTGAGCTGCAGCATAAATTCAGAGGTTTTCCTGGGCTGTTTAACTCCTTACCTCCTGACTGACATCCTCCACAGTTTGGATTGGTAACATTTTGCTGTTGCCAGGGAAGGAAAGATAAAAGCAGAAAGATCCAGCAGTCAAAGATCCCCAAGGGAAGGCTGCTGGCTCCTAGTTAATGGTATTAGAGCATCGTTCTGAGCCCTTACCCCAGCTCCCTGCGTGCCAAGAATACTCCTGTTATTTTGGTAATCAGACATAATTCATGCAGCTCAGTCTGTAATTCCTAGAGTGCTTTTCTCTGATGCAATTGTGAGTGGGTCTGCAGAGAACTCTTCCTATTTGCATTAACTCACTGATTGCTGGCACCTAATAAGGAACACTTGACTTTGAAACTCCAGTAGATGTGCCAAACACAAGGGTAGCTCTAGATAATGCTTTCTTCTGTAGTATATTTACCAGACAAGACACAAATCACAAAGACTTGGGGTAGCTGTCAGTTTTTCAGCAGTTTCAGTTACTTCATATGAAAAGTCACAATTTTGAGGGGAAAAAGTGATGAGCTGGAAGAAACAGGGGAGACCCTGGGCCATCCAAGGGTGTGTATGTAGGGCACTCAGCTGAAATATGGGATGAGTGGATTGAATACCCTATTCCAGCTGACATAAATATTGTGCCTAATTGTATAATTGCATAGTCTGGAAAAAATGAGTTTCTCTACAGATTAGTTATTGTCACAATAAATAGGTGATCAAGCCAAAATCTGGTAGTAGAAGTATGCAAGAAGGATAAAAGTTGGGAGAAAGGAAGGATTCCACCACTATATATAGCAGCCTATTTTTCTGTGTTTGTGCGTGAAGTCTATGGTTGAAGTTTTATCATGGTTTAACCTTGGTAGGGAGCGAGTGGTTGTGTGGGGCTCAGCTCACTTACCCCCTCAGTGGGATGGAGGAAAGAATTGGAATGGTAAAAGTGTGAAAACTCAGGTTGTGCTCAATCTGAGTGCTATGGTGAGGTATCTGGCTGTCTGGTGGCAGAAGGGACAGGACACAAAGATTGTGTGGTTGTTACTGCAGAGAGGTGTCAGTTTTTTTGAAGTTGTTCTTACCCTTCAAATGAACATGGTGGATTGAACAACTAGAAGGCCTAGGTAGATAAAATATAAAAGATTGTTATTCCCTCAGCTTTGTGAGTCTTATTTACCTACCCTCTATAGTCCTTACAGGCTTACATCTGTCATGTCATTCCTCTCTCCATCTTTGGCACTGATGTTGATACCAGGCATCTGCTCAATCTCTGGTACATTAAACAAATTTGTGTGGCTTTTGCCAAGCTAGAGTTTGAGCTGGATCTCCAAAGTCATCACTATACCTGTGCTGTTTCAGGCTTCTGTTTTTCTGCCATTTGGTCCCCTTGTGATGTTCTGAACCACACATATTGCAGCATTCATTGCATTAGTACCAGTCCTATATCAGTAATTGATTTTCTGTTTTCTGTTGCACCTGCTTCTTCTTTAGGAGATGATTTCTGGAGCAGATCTTCTAAAGGAGAAATCCTTTATAGCCCATCTGCAAATCTGGACAGGCCCCAACACACTGACCCGATGGCTGAAGATCAGCTTATTTTGGAGAGTTATGGGAGTAGGAGGAAGTGGTCTATAAGAATGCATGGAAGGAGATTTCTGGTAGTAGAGGGTTCTTTTCTGTTCACAGAGGGAAAATGGGATAAAGAGACTGTAATGTAAGATAGACAAACTCTAAACTCATCCTGTACGAGGATGATTTTCAATTATGTGAAACCATTACATGAAAACCTAGTGCCTGAAAAATGTGTTTTCCTTCCATCAGGAATTATGGCATTGATGCTGGAATTGCAGGATGGATTTAAGCAGCCTGAATTATGCAGCAGATCAGAACAAATGGTCAGAATGATCCTTTCTGGCCTTAAAAATCTAGGACACTACAGCAGCACAGAAAAGTAGAGGCTCTCAGGCTCTCTCCTCATTTTGCAGGAAGACTTTTTTGTCCTGGCCAGTTCTTTCCCAATGCTGTTTTCTGCTTTGCTCCATCTACCCACCTGAATTTCCCTTTTGGAATTCCATAAGGTACAGCAATGTTTTCTGGCATTGTTCAAAGCCAGGGCTTGTTCGTTCTTTCCCAGGAGTTTCTATGACATTATCTTTACAGTGTCAGGGAGAATTTTTTTACAGTGGCTGCACGCTTTTCTCTCCCAACCAGTTGATATCTATCAGAAGGGTTTTTTAATCTTTTGTTGGAAAAAAATTAGTAATTTTCTCTGTATTTTCTGTCTTCTTTAAAGACAGGGAATGGACTACTGTCACAGAATTGTAATAACTAATCTTTTCTTGTTCCCTTTATGTTAGGTATTATTATTAATACTTATCAGTCTATTGTGCCTAGGAAATTAAAAGTCTTGAAGTAGCCTGATGGGACTGAATGTTTTATGTATGTTAGAAACTCAGCTTAGGGAAATTTGTATCTTGGTCACAAGCATAAGAAACTGGGAGTGATTATGCATAAGTTTGAGAACTATATTTCAAACTGATTTCTTTTCTTGGAAATAAGCACTACAGAGATTTAAAAAAAGAAGAAATGCAACTCTTTCTTCTTCCACAGAAAGGGCAGGAAGCCTAAGGAGAACCATACCC
>NW_009259602.1:413985-448692 GCF_000687185.1 Egretta garzetta | reverse complement strand
CCTCCAAAGATAAGAGGGCTCTGCTGAGCCTTCCATAATGGAGCAATGCAGTATTGAGGCCTGCTTCAGTCAGAAGCACTCACCACATCTACCAACTCTTTCAGTTGATAACTATTACCCCTCATCCTATCACTACATTCCCTGACAAAAAGACCTTCCCCATCTTTCCTGTAGGCCCCCTTTAAGTACTGGAAGGCTGCTATAAGGTCTCAATATTCAATGCAGATGTTAAATGCGTATTTAACTGGAGATGCTCTGTACAGAAAGAAGTTATCTGAAGTTACTGTGATTAAATAATGTATTTCAGTCTTCATCAACAACTAATTTTCCTTCACAGAAAATACCCAGAGCAAATGTTACTCTAAAATTGTTTAATTATTATTTCTCAGTCTGAGTTATTTGTCATGAACTTTGTGTCTTTCAGCATCTTCTGTGAGATTAAATCTCATTTTCCCACTGAAATGTTGTAGTGTGAATGGAATCAGCATTTTCTGTATTTAGAATGAATCTGGGTTTTTTGCATTATTAAAGTGTGATAAAATAGGAAAAATGTTTCTTGGGAATCCTGGAGCATGTTTGACTTCTGTTTCTTGTTTACAAAGGCCATAAATGCTTCTCAGTTTAGGCTGAGCAAACACAGCGAGTGGGGTACAATTATTCTCCAACTGCAAAAGGAAAAGGAATATTGCTTCAGCACCATGTCTAAGTAGGCCTTCCATAACCTTGTCCAGCTGGCCTAAGGCCATAGCTACTCATAATATGAAATATATTCAGTCAACAGTGTTCTAAGCTTTGATCTGAAAGGTTAATATTAGCAACACTGATTAATTACCTTTAGGTGGAATCTATTGGCACACAAGTAGAAATCAATATGAAATATTCATTACTATTTTTGTGGGTGTATAAATATTAATTAGTAGAAATAAGAGAACAAAGAAGTAACAAGTCCAGAGCTATGTCCAAAGCTATGCCCAGAGTTAATTCTTTGGCGTTGGGTGACTAAATTCCCTTTCTGTAGTTCTTAAAAACAAACTTATTTGAACAGAATTTCTTTGAGGGGGTTGGAGGGATCTGATCTCTGGACTGAGGAAGCTATGGTTTACTTCCAAAAGTGAGTCTGGCTTCTCCCCCTTTCTATCTTGCAAACTGAGAGTCAGAGATGCTGATAGCAAGTCTAGCACATATTTCATACTTATAAGAGACTTTTGGGCTGTGGGAAGAAAAATCCCATCTCCAGAAGAATAATTTTAAAGATGGGAAGGATGGTTGAAATAGTAAGCCTCTTATGATGATGGCTCAGTTCTCATTCCTGATGTTGTCAGAAACTCGCTGGGTTATTGTAGGAAGATCATTTAATCTTTGAACAAGCCTGTTGTTTTAGTTAGGACTTCTGGATATTACTTGTGTATGAACAGCCATCTTTGTCTGGAAAACTAGTAGTAGTAATAATAATAAAAGAATTCCTCTTCCACATGAATGAGATAAAGCTTTTTTTTTTTTTTTTTTTTTCATGTGCACAGATAGCTTTTAGCTGTCCCGAAGTAAGTCAATGGCTTCCAGATATGGCCTCATTCCAGATACCAAACAGAAATGGAAAATTTCCCACCCTTTCAAATAAGAGCCAAGTCAGTATAGACCTTAGCAGTTTGACGCAAAACTGGGACAGGATCTATTAACTTATATCAGCTGAAGATTTTTTTCTATTACTGCGCTAAAGAAACATAGGACAGCAGCTTTTGGTACTTAGCTAAAGGAAGTTTATTTTTTCAGTGGTGAAACAAGCTGTCTCCCAGACGTGCTGTCTGACATTGATTAGACAATAGTTGTGCTGAAGCCAGTACATTCTATCAAAGTTTTGTGCCTTCCAGTAGAGCAGGAAATGTAAAGGACTTTATGTGCAAGAAAAAATATTAATATTTAACCTAAAAGTTACAGGAAAAAAAATCTAATAACCAGAAACAGCTTTAGGTATTCTTTTTTCCTGAACTTGCAAAAAGTTTAGGGGTTCTATGTATCTTGCAGTTATTAAAAGAAAAACACTGCAAGTACTCTGATGTAGCACAGACTCTATTGTGTTTGGAAACAAGAAATGTTTGGTCGCTGCTGTGGGAAAGTCTTTGTCTTGGTTGCCTTGTGCCAGTCTGGTATCAAAGCCCGACTTGACTGCTTCACTTGTACACAGCGCTTGGGAGTCAGTGATTAGTGAATCAGTAAGAGATTCACTGAACAGCTACGTTTTATGGCCAACTTTGTTTACTGCTAGGTGCCTTAAACAGCAGATTAATGGTTCAGCTAGCTACATCTTGACTTCATTGGGGTCTCAGTGGGATTTCTTTCTGGATGATTCAAATGTTTGAAAACCCTAGATCTGCCACAGTAACAACAGTGTTCATCTCTGGTGTCTGCATCTTGAAAGCATCTCAAAGACCTTAGGAAAACCTCAGCATGCACCTGGGATTGAGAAAATGTTCTTGGATCTGCTCCTTGTGTAATCATCAAAGGCTGAGACTTGATCCTGTCTATGTCACCATCTTTGGGCAAGAAATCCAGATCTGTCAGTGAAAATTGGGCTCTTGATCCTACCACATTCTGTATTAGAGAAAAAAAATGTCCCTCAGATTTTTTGTGCTATTCCAAATGATTCTGAATTTCCAAAAAGTATTTGCACATGTGCACATACACACAGAAACTGTTGTGCTTTTTTTTGCAGCCCTTACTGCTGTCAATAGGCTTAGAAGATACAAGAGATCCATGTAAATTTGTGTTTTAAAAACCTGCTGAGACTTCTTGATTTGCATTTTGCTTTACAGTAGGATTGCAGGTGACCCTTAGTGGGGCTTGAGTCATAAAATCAGCACAAGCTTTCCTATTGACCTCATTGATTTTCAGGTGAAACTAGCAGAGTAGAGTGATGAGAAATTCGTTTTCCTAAAGGTAGATGCTACTGTTCTGAGAAATTTGCAAGGATAAAAGGTTAGATAGCATCCATCAAATTTCATCACTACATCAGGAGAACCAGGCAAAGCTTGGGTGTGTTATGTTCTTCCTCATTTTATAAGTGCCTTCCTGAGGAGACAGAAATTCCCTTAGCAGGAATAGAGGTGTAGGGTATATACAGAAAAAAACCCTTCAGTTACAGAGCAAAGGACTTCATAAAAACATCTTGCTGTTTTCAACACTAGTCTCTTGAGATCTGTTGTTACTGACATTGTACTGTTAAATTATAGCTGTGATACCAACCAGTCATGGGTCTACAAGGAGCCCACTATAAAGCAGAATGCAAGATGGGGCCATCAGGTTATAGAGAGACCATGAAAAAGACAGATTTAGCTGAGAAAATAGAGTTAAACTGATATCTAACTTCAAGCAGAGACTCAGAGACATAGAAGAGAGGAGAGATAAAAGCAGAGGAAGTCTAAAGCAAAGCAGAAGAAAAAATTTATCTGGATGAGACCAGTTTGAGCCAACCACTTAAAATTTAACTGTATGTTTTTCACAAGAAGGCATACAACCAAGCATGGGAGGTTACCTTCATGACTAATATTATTTAGATGTACTTGTTTTACTATGGCTGGGTTTGCACTTTCAGGAGTTACAGAAAAGGGTCTGTATTTGGCAGAAAAGGCTATTTCAACATGGCTATTTATGCCCCTGTTTTGTACCTATTGCATCTATTTAGTAGTTTTTCCCAGGGAGTTTCTTGGTGCTCACCATTGTGTTATGCATGTCACAAGGAGATGCATCCCATCTGCAGATGAACTCTGCAGGACTGCAGGAGGATCTTCCTGCTGGACTTCTACCTTCTCTCTCTCTAGAGAAGCTAATGGTCCTTCTCTTTTCGCTGAAACTTGCAGTTGTGCACATAGTTTTTATGACTGACAAGTCCTTTACCAGTGTGGACACTTGCTAATGAAGGAAAACAGAATACCACTTCACCATCCTTCAAAATTACCCCAGAAAGTGGATGAACATTTTGTTTTCAGTTCGAACTTCTCAAAGGATCGTGTAATAATTAACCTGATTGCAAATGTGTGCATTTATTAGAATTAGCATTAAAATTAAAAAGTCCTTCTTGTTCACCCATGCAGCTTGGAAGGTGCATAAAATTTGCCTCAGAACCTGTAAGAAGTATAACATTAATCATTGTTATAAAGCCTTCTTGGGGAGGGGTCTTCATTAGGTAAATGTAATCCATCAGAATTGCCTGGCTTTGTTAAATGGAGGTCTGAAAAACCTGTCTGTGGATGATGGACCTTAGAAATGCACAGCTGATGTTATGTTTACCTGGAAACTGCCATACTATTCACCTGGTGATCTAACATCAGGAAGCTGGAAGGTAGGTGAGGGGACCCTAGGCAGTAATCTGCCATTATGGTGCGGTGTTAAGTTCAGGCTGCTACACCTATCTATTCCAGGCCTGCAAAGAGTCCACTGAGAAAGTGAAAATAGGACAGGACAAGCAGCAAATCAGGTCTAATCTAAGGGTAAGGTTATCTTAAAATATTGCCAGATGGAGCTGTTTGTAAGTGGCTTGTGCTGGAGGCAGAGCAAACTGAGGGGGGAAAAAAGCAGATTTCCAACCCTTGAATCTGTGCAAGATTCTTGTATGTGGAAAGGAAGGGCACGAGTGCATCCAGTATTTTGATCTGGAGACAGTTCAAGTCTGCAGTGGTCCTGTGGATTGCCAGACAGCCCTTCTGGTAGGCCATGGGAAGAGGACTTGCATGGCAGCTTGCAGGCTCACTTTTGCATTCTGTGAATCACGGAAAGAATAATGCAAGGGAAGATGCTGCTATTTTGCCTGCTGAAAAACATGTATCTTTTCCTCTGAAGTTTTGTTATCCTATCTCCTCCCCTTTCTCTGTCACTGTTGACATTCTTCACACACTGCATTTGCAATGCTAGATACTAAATTACCTGGTAGCAAATCTTCTTTAACCCTGCTGTTAAATATTTCTCTGTTAACATAAATTCAACCTGATAAACAGATTGAAGTAGTGTAAAAAGCCATATCAAGTAGATAGTAAAAAGAGGAGATAAGGGGATGAATAAGCTAGTCCACAAAACCAGGTGTTTGATCATTGCTTGTGTCATCAGAGCAAACAAACATTTAAACATAAGTAAATGGACAATCTGTCCCTTTTCATTGGCTTTATCTTCCAGAGCCATGTCTGTCTGCTCTATGCTGTAAGATTCATAACTCACTATCACTGTGTCTCGCAGATTGTTCCATTTATTCATGATTTAAGGTCCAGAGCAGAAGGTTCTTGCGTATATAAGGACACAATTGTTAGAGACATACTGATGTTATTAAGACGTAGATTCAGTCAAAGGTCATTATGATAGCATCCAAATGTAAATACCACATGGGAGATAAAGGAGAAAATTAGGGCTGAATATAAAAGTATGAGTGTGGAAGTCTAATTGGAAAGCACAGCAAGGACAAAGATGGGGCATGAGTCAGGAGACCAGGGAGGCAGTGTGCTGTCATTAGAGGTGCAGTGCTTGCTGATATCTCAGTGGCCTGGCTCTGTGATGGGTGCTGCAGAGCTGGCTGGGGCAGGAGAAGGAAGGGTGAAGAGGTATAGCATACTGCTGTCCTCTCCTGGATGGAGTTTGAGAACCTGCAATAGCCTGTGCTATTTGTTTCAAGCATCTTTAAGATGGGTTCTATCTGGGCAAATTTTAAGTGCAAGGCCAAAGTAGAGCTTATCTATGCCATTTAATATAAACTTCTCTGTGCCTAATAGGCATATACAGCTGTTCTGAAGCCTCATAGAGGCTATGTGTATAATGCCAAACCTCAGAATCCAGCTGGAGACTTTGTGGGAACATGCTGCTGATGGCCCAGATGAGCCCTCTAGGCATGCTACTCAGCAATAAAGTCTCATCCCTCTGAAAGCAAACTCCTTTGCAAATGATCACACCTAGGCGGTGAGACGGGGAAAGGGCAGAGGAAAGGATGCTGCTGCTGAGGAAGGTTTAATATTTTTCATTTTTAATATACCCATTTAACATACTGTTCTTTTAGCAATCAGCCATTACAGCTCATATTCTTCTTCTATTGCCAAGTGTTTTATTCTCGGCCGCCCTTCCAATTGGCAAAGCCCACAGCACTTTGTGTTGCTCATTGGCCTGCGCTGTGCAGCCAGGCCTGGCACCTGAAGCACAGAGGGAGGAAGTGCCTTCACCTGGTAACACATCAAGTGTGACTTGGAACTCTTGCTTTGCAGTGCTGTGCTCTACCCACAGCATATACCATACCACAGCTCTTGGAACTCTTGCTTTGCAGTGCTGTGCTCTACGCACAGCATCCCTGGGTAGAGCATAACTGACCTATACGTGTCAGACGATTTTTCTGGAGCAGTGGCAATTAATGCATCATAGGATTACAATCCTAATCACTTTTAAGGAAGCAGAGGTTTTATTCTGATTGATCTTACTCGCTGTAAAACCCTAGGATGTTTCCAGTGCATATACCATCAGTCTTTTCTGTTTCAGGAGACCTTTTTTCCCCTTCCCTTTCACTGGAGCAGATAATTCTGCTGTCTTGGCCCTGTGTGGAAAAACAGTTTGTCCTCTATTACTTTTCCTTGATTTCCCCGGCTCTGGATGTTCATAGGGCAGGACTGTTGCAGCCACTGCGCAATGACAAAGCAAAGCCACCAAAATGCCACACACCCCAGAGCATAAAGTCCCCTTAGTCCTGCAGGTGAAGATGGGAATTTTAGGAGGTATTCTTAATGCATGTGAGAGATCCATAGGGTGAACCATATCACAATGCATGACTCTCCCAACCTTCTGTTAAAAGCAGCATGCTGTCCCTCTCCACTTGGCTCCATGCACTAATGAAACCCAGAAGACTGCTTCCTGGCCAAGCTTGAGGAGTTGAGATACAAAGTTGTTATTGATTCAGTGATGCTTGTTTAATTGGAACATAGCCGTGGAACAAGAATAACTGCACATAATAGAAGTCCTAGTGAATAGCTAAGCAGATGCATTTGTCATGGTGAGGAACACGCTTAGTTAATATGGATATCTATAGGAGAAATCTGAAGGGGGAATCAAGGTTATTTAGAACCAAGATTTGTGCACACATTCAAGTAGATTCCTCCCTGATAAAATCTTCCTTCTGTCTCTGTTAGGTGGCATATTTCTGTTACTTAGGCCCTGAAAATAGTTTTCTATCGAGTATTGTGTCTAAACATGCAGTGGCATATAATGGGTGATTGGCAAAGGACAGTCTGTGATTCAAGAATGGAAACATACTCCACATGTCATGGCTTAGGGATTTCCCAAGATCTGGAGTCAAAATAGATTCCATAAAAATATAAAAAATAATTACTTAGTGGTGGAGGCAGTAGCTCTGTGTACTGGATGGTGTGGTGTAGTCCTGTGCCAGCCCCCTGCTAAGCTGTGGGAACAGTCCACTTCTTGTTCCACTTTCTGTAGATAACTTATCAGACCCAAAAAATGTCCATGCCCAACCCCCCATTCACTTTTGTTTCTGGATAATGACATCTGACAGCAAATGAAAACACATTGCACATGGTGAACTGCTGCCTTGACAAAGGTTAAGCAGGCTTTTTCCCCACCGCTCTTGTGTAATGTAACGGAGAGTTCACACGCAGAAAGCCCAGCTTATTTTACCATGTCTTAGAGCAGCATCAGATTGAAGAAATGTGCTTCCCAATGCCAGTCACATCATTCAACTGACCACTAATGTTGCTTCTGTTTTGAACATAGACCAGGTTTTTTAGTAAAAGTATTTACCTTGCCTAGAAGCCCAGGAAGGCAAAAGCAGATCAGTTAGACTTTGAAAAAACAAAGGTGGGAAAATCCAGGAATGGTTGTCTTTTGCCCTGTGCTTTCTAACAGAGCAACCACTGTATCTGCCCAGCTGCGTAAGCATAGGAGTATTTCTTGTTCATCCAGTAGTATAAACTAAATCATATGCTCAGTGCGTAAATTTGCATTCCTTTCCATATATCATTGCCTCTTCCTAGGTCCCATTCACTGAATGGATCAGACTTCAGCAGTCACTTGTGTAAGTTGCCAAAACCTCAAAGTACAAGAAGGAGCTAATCAACATATCAGAATTAAAATCACTTGGTCATAGGCAGCATATCCTGTCCCATGTTTCAGCGTGCTTATAGTAGAGAAGACGGCTTTGCTGAGTCTCAGGAATTCCTGTTTGATTCAAGAAAAATTTCAGAGTAAGAATGTAGTCATAGTGTGTGCACATTCCTTTCAGGTAACAGTCCAGGCTGTTTTAACCAGTGTTCCAGAGTAGGAGAGAGCACCTCAGGATTATGTCTTGTTAATTTTTTTTAGGCTTTGAGAATTCTGGAGCATCTGGCATCTCAAGTTTAAAGGCACTAGATCTGTCTAGATCAAATACATTGGCTTTTCAGAAAATGAGATTAGAACAGAATGAAACACAATCTGGGGAGAATCCTGAGGGATTTCCCCTAACTTGCATTCCACTTTTTCTCTGGCATTGATACCCATGTATTTTAGGATGGAAAATGGCCAAGTGGCATGCTGCTGGAGAGCAACCTTCTCCTGCCTGCACAACACAGTAGGCAATGTCCCACCCAAATCTGGGAAGGGGCTGAGATGACTCTAAGTAGAAAGACCCAGCCCAGCTTTTGCCTTCAGTCAGAAGGTTCTTGCAATATTTTGTTGCCAGCCAAGTGCCCAGGGGCTGACATGGCTAATGAGTTGGGATCTTGAACAGTATTTTATAATAAAAAAAAAAAAAAGGAAAGCATTCCCATTCCCCATTAAAAAGGCAACATCAGCCTCTTTTATGAACTTTATCTCACTGCACTAACAGCTGCTTTTAAAGTGCTAGTGTTGTTGGCATACGCATGGTGTTGAGAATTAGCAAACACCCCAACTGACGAGAAACCATTGTCTATGGCACCTTTATAATGAGATTTAATGAAACTGCCAGCAAGTAAAAATTAATGCAAATGAGTGCAAATTCACATATTCCAAAAGGATTAGAATATCATTAATGTGGGCATTAAATATTTAAACAATATCTCTATGAAAGAATTATGAGCCTTCAAAGCTTGTCTGTGTTTTATGACCACATTAAAGCAGTTGTAATGACATCTTCTATGCTGAGACTAGGAATTATTTTTTTTTTTAAAATATTAGATGATGATCATGCCCAAAGCCATTGTTTTACCCACAGGTTATGGTCTCCCTGTCTGTTGTTAGCCAGATTTTAACTCAAGTGGATGTGTCAGGTTAGATGAGGCAAGAGTGGACCATGCATTGCTGTGAACATGCCCACACCTATTGAAAAGCTAAACAGAATAACCAGTATGAGCTGTCAATCTGCCACTGGCTTCTAGAGTCAGGCACCATCCATGCATGTGCTTTATATATATTGTATGATTCAACCTGCTGGAGAGCAAGGAACCTTTTCCTGGCTATAGTAGGCTCTGTCCCTATGAACAGTTTGAAGGCTTATTGTGTCCAGCGCGAGCCTCCTCAAACCTTAGTTTCAGCTGTCTTCCTCTGCTTTGCAAACAACTGCTCATCTTGTGCTTGATCTCTAAAGGGATAGCTTCAGGCAGAGATGAATTTAGTGCCAGCTGCTGGTGCAGCAGACAGTGAGAATGCTTGTTCAGTCTGGGGGTTCCTTACTCATATAATTAGTCTCATCCATGCTTTATTTACATATCCAATACTCTGAGTTCTGTCTGATACTGTGCCTTTCTGCCTAAGCCAAATTTAAGCTAAGTGGTCCAGATAGTGATGAAATGCAGTCATATTCTATAACCAGTTAAAGTTAAGTAAAAAGTTTTGATTTTTTTTAAATGCTTCAGAATAAATTGATGGAAACAACACCTTCCCCCTCTTAGCCCCTCTGAATGTCTTCCTGTATTCAGTTACTACTGCTAGGAGTGTGAACGCAAACAGAAGGATTCTAAGAGTGTCTCAGTTGATAGAATAGTTTGCAGAGAAAAGCTGACTATGATCAGTCCCCAAGACAGGTGGCAATCAAGCTAGTTATTTGAATGGTATATGTACAATTAACAGGAATTTTGAAGATACTTTTAGGTTGAGAAGTTAATTTTTAAAACTTTCCCTGCTTTGCATAAGACACATAGTTCAGGAAAACATATCTCCTGGTTATATGTGTTTGCTTTATTAAGTCTCTGTTATTTTGTTTGGTTGGAATATTTTTATTTTAAATTCTTGAGGCAAAACCTTTTTGATTGGTTTAAATCTGCTCCTAAGAATTCTGACAGCATGAGAAAAGACTGAGCCACACCAGGGACTGTTCATGTAAAACACTTTTGTTGTGACTGATAAAGTCACAAAATGGATTTGAGTCTTACTGAAGACTCAGCCTATCGTGAGCATGTCAGACCTTTCTCTGGCTCTCCACTAGAACACATAAAGAGCTCATCATAGTCTCAATTCTTATTCTCTAGGCATTGTGCGATCTAAAAGGATAGCTAACAGACCATTTTAAATATCTGGGATTGTCCCATCACCTACTATGGCATTTCTAAACCCAGGAGGGCTGTGACATGGAAGTGTACAATGGGATCTCATCACAGCTTTCCACTCCTAGTGCAAAGCACACTTCTCAACTGCATCATTGTCTTTCAAGCAGAGTGTCATGTGTGTCTAACAAAGGAAATAAAAAAAGATAAATCAAAGTGAATCAAGACAGCAGTGAAAATAATCAACTGCATTATTCCTCTCGGGGAAAGAAGAGAGATGTGAAGAACCCACTTGTGTGTAGCTTAATGCATTTTTTAAGGAGCTCTGGTATTAAAGTGGGGAGGATTGTATGGGAGAGAGTCACTAGAAGACACGGATCCAAAGCCTGATAAAGTCAGTGGTAAGATCTGTATTGATGTGAGTGAATTGTTATTGAGCCCCTTGAATCTTTGCTGGCAAGCCACTTAACTGTGCAAAGTGCTGAGAGCTCTGCAGTGGGAAGCGCAGAAAAACATGGTGGGCTGAGATTTTTTCAAAAACAATTGAATACATTGTGCCTTCTGTGCTTCAAACCTTTCCTTCTGACAGCTTGTCTTAAGTGTTTAAAATAAACTGGTCTTTTAAAATAAGCTGTGGTTTCATTAAGTCGATTGCCACTGAAATGATGCAGGTGAGTAGGCAGTTTGAACTCCCTTGGGATCTGCTCAGCCCAGCTTTAGAAGGAGCTAATGCAAGGAAGGTAGCTGAGGGCTTAGCAGATGTATTAGCCCACCGTGACTGATGCTTTTGCAGAGTGATGCCTTACTGTGTTCAGCAGTTGCAGATGACAGGAAGTCTTGTGACTGCAAAGCACTGACTTTAACACCAGCTCCATATTATGGGGGTCATCAGTGTTTCTTTACTTGCGGCTAGTAAGTTTTGCTGTTTTCTCCTGAGGACTTGGCAGTCTACCATGTCACAATATGCATGTGTCAGGGTAGGAGGAATTGGCTGTGGAAGGGAAGAGTAGGGAGAGAGCAGTAGGAATTTTGTCTGAATGCATGGGACTGGGTTGTTAGCATCATTGCAATGTCTTTGTAAACCATCCTCTTTATAAGATGATGATTTCCTTGTGTTATTTTAAAAGCCAGTGTGTGAAGCATGAAACCCCACACCTGAAAACAAGGATGGTCCGGGCTGCTCAACCCTATAACTGTCAGAAAGAGATGAGCTGCAAGTTTGTGTTTCATGAGACCTAAACAGTTTCCTTAGGATAGACAGGGATTCCCACATCGCAGCATTGCTTATTTTCATTTTCAACACTAGTAGAGAACAGTGCAAGATGTAGAACCTGACCAAGCACTTCAGCTGCTGAGTTTTTTTACTTGTTTAAAGATGGTCAGATGCTCTGAAAATCAATCATATGACTAATCTCATCAATTTCTAAATTTATTCCTTTAATCAGCAATCTGTTTTCTGTAACTACAGAAAACATTAAGTGACCAGTACATGATATAATTAAATACAGCATATTAATGATTCCTTACATCAATTGTGATCCTTTAATGAGTGACGGAACTGTACCACAACTCTGCTTGATTTGGTTGTGTTTTGGATTTTTAAATTATTTTCTCTGTTTAATGACCGAATAATTAATGATGAATCAGTGCATGACACTCCTGTTAAATTCTTGATAAAAACTGCTGTAATGCCTATGAAGGACATCAAGCTCAGCTAAGGTGCCTGAAATTATAATTATTTCAGCTCTTGCATGAATAATAGTTGCTAGGAGGCTAAGCTATAGATCTCTGTTCTCACTTTGCCAGCTATAGGTTTCCTGTTCATTAGCATATCCACAAGTACAGACAGCAACTGGGAGTTGGGGGATAAAGCAGCAATGCTATCTGAAAACTAGAGAGTTATTTACTGTAATGACAGCTGTGAGATTTTGTGATCTGTTGAAAACCTTGTGGTAGATAAAGACAGAAAACTGAAAGGTTAGAAACAAACCTTGATGCAACTTGAAACAATTACATAAATATGGGTTTAACCACGACATTATTTACATCTGTTCTTCTTGTGGGTGGCTTGCAGGTACGTCCTTTAGACATCCCTACCCCAGTGACAATTTCTTTTCCCCTGCTGCTTAGTACAAGCCCCCAAGCTTGTCAAGTTTTTGACCACTGCTTTTTTAATAGCGCAGTGTGCAAATTCAGCAGTGTTTGGTTTCAAGTTAGACATTAGGAAAAGGTTTCTAGCTGTAGGACTGTTCAACGAATAAATTGTTTGAGGAATTGGTAGGATCTTTATCACATGAGGTAAGAGACTTTCTCAGGAATAGTTCAGGGAAGGCTGATCCTGCCTTGGGGCAGCAAAGAGACTAGATAAGCTCTTATAGCTCTTTCTTGCCCTACTTCCTAGGAATTTGTCAAATGTTTGTTGGATTTTCTCAGTTGTGTATGTAAAATGTAAAATCCAGTTCTGAACCTTGATAAATAGTGTGCCTTCACCCAGTAGGTACTGGGTGACACCCAGAATAAACAAGCTTGAAAATCTACAGCCCTGATTTCTGTCATGATAGCAATTTTACATGCCACAGAGCCAAAAGGCATTTTGCTTTGGATAGAATTTTTTTTGCTTTGCAAACTCTGGTAATTGGGTTGGGTTAAATTCTTTGTTGCTTTTGGTTGATCCTACTGCATAAAATCTTGCTGCAATATCCTTGATGCTTATTCCTTGCTTTCTGAAGCTTGGATTCCAGAATGTGAGGTTAGCTGCATTTTGTTGGTTCCCATGTGCCAGACAGGCAATGACTGCTAATGCAGCTGTGAAACAAACACAAGCGCAAGTCAGCAAAATGTCACTCCTTCATTTGAAGGAGGGGAAGTTGTTCAGATGACTCCTCTCAATGAATCTGTCTCAAGTTGTTCTGCATGTCCCAGAGGGGAATTGCTGGTAGCTCTGTTTTCAGGTTTTCCCAGCTGAAACAAGAATGAGCACAGATAATCAGATCGATTTCCTCTCCCCAGACAGGCAGCCAAATTTCTATCACAAAGGTTTTTTTGGCGAGTGTGCAGGGAACTTGCTCAGACTAATCTTATGAACCTGATTTACTATGGTGCTAAATCTCAGGGAGCTCAGCCCCTGCCTTAGCATAGCTCATAGCACTGTCTCATCACCTCAGCTTCATGGACACAGGGGCAGGGGAGAGATCCCCACTGGAGAACCTCTGCTGTCAGGCAAAAGCATGCCTTGGATGCTTGTGCAGCTTCTGCATAAGCGCAGCAGCACGGAGACCAGTGCAAAGTAAAAAGTCCAGGCCAGGGAGGGGTATGAACCCTTGGGTGGTCACTCTGCATTAAGTTTTTGTAGCTGAAGAACGTGGGGATACCTCTACAGAAGTTGCAGTCAGTACAGCAATGGGTTGTGAGTGCTGGATGCTCAGCAGTCAGGTTTCTCATTTGCAGTCCTCTACAGTGCCCCACCTGCCCAGCAGAGGATGCATTAGATCTCCACAGGAATGGGTAGCGTTGCTGACAAGTCAGAGAAGCAGCAGCATTATTCTCCGGTCTCTTGGCTTGCCCAAGCTATTTCTCAGCAGCACTTACCTGACCCTCGATCTCCAGCCTTATGGTCAGCAATTGCTTTTACTTTTCATGTCACCTGTTACGGAGACCTATTTACTGGAGACCTTTTGTTGGTGTGTTGCGTGATCTGCACTATTCCTCTGCAGGCTGCACAACTGCCTAACAGAAACTAGGTCTAAGGAGAGAATCTTTTCTGTGTTTCTTCCATTGCCTTTGCAGAACTGGTACCACTCTGATGTGTCTCACACCCCTTGTGTTTTTTCGTTCTACTATTTCCTTGCTGATCTTTACTGCTACATGCCTCTCCTGGGGAGCCTTCTTAGGCAACTGAGAGCTGTGGGCCATTTTGAAGGTTTTCTCTGTGCGCTTTGCAGTACTCAGCAGAGGAATTCATCAAGGTTCTTCAGGTCTTCTAGTCTCCTGGTTACTCTCTTCCTGCCCCCTCCCCGATAATGGTAGTGTTGGTTTAAAAGTAATTAAATGTTTCTTCTAGGAGCTGTGCTGCTCTGGCAGATGCATTTAGCAAAATAACTTTAGAAAAACTTGTCTGTGCTAGCACAGCATAATTGCTATAACATAAGAAAGGCTGAAAATTGGTAGAACCTTCAGTAGGATGTGAGTGGGGAGAACCTCTGAGGCAGTTTCTTGATATACAGCCCATATTACTGTTTCCCACTCATAACTAAGGTAATTGGGTGCTTTTGCTCTGCCATATCGAGGGCTTTTCATTGCTGTTCTAAAAAAACTCTTCTAAATGTTACTGATGGCCTGTGCAAAAGCCTCCATGAGAGCTGTCTAGGGGAGAATTTTTGCTTTCTTTACCTGTTTTGTAAAGAAGGGAGTATTACTGTTGCTGGATCTAAAGATCTGAAACCTAAGTCCACTGTGAAAACAGAATTTGGTCTTTACACCCCATTTCTGCCTGAAAAAGGAATTGAATCTAAGTCCCACAACTAAGCAAAGTCAATTTACTTCCCTGTCCTCAGTAGATCTGAAGAAATGTTCAGACCTTTGTCGTGAGTGAAACTGGATCCCAGCTGAGTGAGAAATGGGCTGTGGTGCCAGAGGTGAGCAAAACTCATAATGCTGGCAGCTGCTGGTTGCTGGAAGGGAGATGCACTCTCGGTACCCACAAGCTCTGGTGTTACCCCTCTCCAGTACAAAATAGGACTGTAGACAGAGATAGTGTGGATTTTAGCAAGTTGTCAGCATTGACTACTGTGCTATTTTTCTTACTTGTTTCTTTGCTTTCCTGCTGTTGATGCAAAGTTGTTTTTCTTTGCGCATATATATTCATGTATAAAAAACCAAAAATAAATTAGGACAGTATGCGCTGCCTTTCCTTGCTTTGATCGGGCTGTCATTTCTCTAGAGCTGTCCTGATTAAATCAGAATGATAATACATTGAAAGGGCTTGTGTCTGATTTGTAAGACTTCTTCAGGTGTTAAAGGAAGGGGAGAGAGAAACATCCAAAGAACCAGGAAAATATTTACTACTTCGTTATCAAATAATACTGTCTCTTGCTAACACAGAGAGGACATTGCCTTTAGAGATAGGTGCTATAGGATTTTGCACACCTAGGTGGGAAGTGCCAGTTCTTCATCCTTACTAATCTGTTTCCCGAGTCCAGTATTTCACAGTGAAACACTGCTGTAGTGGAGAGCTCTTCTGGACTGTTCTCTGCCAAGGCCCCCCTTCAGTCAGCTTCCAGTGAAGACACAAGGCTGAGGTGGCACTGTGTCAGCTCAGGGAGGCAAACAAGTGGGGAGAACTTGTCAGGAGAGAATCTGAGGGCTTAAGCAAGTACTAAAAATCAGCTAAAGTCAGAGACATAATCTCTGCAAGAGCTGCTCCCAGAGTACCCTGACTGTTCCTATTAATAACCACTACATCTGCAGAGGAGGAAAATAAATCTGATCCCACTGAGGTTTTTGATACTGTAAACACTGGATTTTTGTCCTCTGTTATGTCTGTGCTGCAAGCAGTAATCCTTGGAGGCAAAGCTGTAGGGCTTTCTGCTTTCATCCTGCAATGTAGTATCCCCCCAGTTACATGACCATGTCTGCCGGCCCCTGATGTATCCATATTCAAGGGGCACAGCACTGACATGCCCGGCGGTTAGTAGGCTCTAGCCCACCTCTGACACTCATTCCTAGTGGGAAATTCAGCAAGCCATTTCATGTAAGCCCTCTCTTGTGGTGAATGGACTCTTATACTGCTGTCTCCAGGTTTGCGGGTGTTTGTGCCTTAGCTTCTTGGCAAAATGTTCCCAAGTCAGAGCTCGTGGTGACAAGGATTTTTTATTTTTTTTTTTTTAAAGCTCCTGAGTCGTCTTTTGTGGCTTTCCGCAAAGCAACCTACCTCATTTGTACCTGCCTATTAGCTGACTAGTAACTGGGATTGCTTGTTGAACAAAAATACTCAGCCCTCTCTGCCTAATAGCCTGCCTGCAGGCACCACTTCAGCCTGGAGATAGAGGCAGAGATGTTACAAACCCTAGTTATGACTCTTAGTCACTAATCCTAACTCCAGTATTAGTCATGCTGCTGGGCAGGTAATTACAGTACTTATCTGGGCCTGAAGGGGTTGCAGGTGAGGAGGGACTGTGTTCTTAGAGGAAAGGAAACTTGGGGCTTCAATTAGTTCACTGTGTTAGTGCTGAGGAGGAGAACAAGAGGTGTGGCTGAAGGACCTCAGCTGCCCACCCTGGGCTCATCTTGGGAATGTTTTTCTGTTGGTCAGAACCTGCCTTTTGGGCTGGATTCTAGTTGGCAGGAAAATGGTGTTGCTCTCCTGCTACTACCGTGAAAACTAAAATTAGCTGAAAAAATCTTAAATGGAATCACTTCACCTAAAAAGATATTAATAAAATAAGAAATTGTTTCCTGAATAAGTTTGTGTTGGTGGTCTGGGACAGACAGGAAGGGTGCAGGAGAAAGTTTGAACTGAAAGGCTCGTTGGCTCTGTTTACATAAAGATGTTTGTTTTGTAGTGGAAGAACAAATGCAACAAATGTATCAGCTTGAGTCAAACCAAAAGGATGTTTGTCAAGTTTCAAAATAGTGATTTAAACTTAGGATTTTTATTTCAGCCTCATTGCAGAGAAATAGCTTCTTCATCGGAGTCCATGTTTCCCTAGAATTAATTTTCTTTCAGGAAAAAAACCTATTTTTTTTACAGAGCTCTATTTACACTAATGTCTCAGGGAACTTCAGGAGTTTGTGCTGGCATGTTGCTGCAGGTGCATGAGTACTTGAATCCCAAGCTGCAGCTTCCCTGTGTACTCTGGCTTCAGCCTAAACAAACATTCTATTAACCAGCTCCTTCGCGTTAGTGCTCAGTGCACCTACTTGCTGTAATGAACTGTCACCTATCTGTTAATTGATTGCCTTACCATCTCACCAGGTTATCTTGTTCTGGATGTCAAGCTCCCTTTTTTCTTTTTTTTACCTTCTGTTAAGAGATTGTCTGTTTTAATGCAGCACAGGGTACCACTGCAAGGGGTAGTGTTAAGCAGTAAAGATTTTGGGTGGTTTTCTATAGGTGATTGTCAGAAGATTATTCTTTTAAAGAAAATGACTGCCATGTCAAGGGGCCTTTGACTTTGCCCTGGGATGTCTGCTGACTGCTGGAGTCTTCTCTGGGCTTGGTAATTTGACCTACTTTCCACTGAACTATCTTTCTTTGCTCCTCTCTCACTTTCTCCAGTTTTGCTTTGGTGCACCTCTTCACAGACCCAGATCCTTCCCCATTTCCCATATATAGCCCTTAGCTCCTCCTTTCTGTACTGCCTGCGTTGGGTATGCTGTGCTCCCTTTGCAGTCTGTATCATGAGTAAAGCCCTTGCTTGATTTGTGAATGTGCAAGTACACAGGCCTATAAAGTTGCTATAGCTTTTTTTTTTTCTCTTTATCTCCTCTCAGCAACACGGGTTCAGCTGAATCAGTTTCTTGCAGGAGCGACATTCCTCACTGATCAGAATGCCCTCATTATTGCTCTGTTAAGGCATCTATGTTATGACTGTTCCCGCTTTTCACCTTCCCCAGTGCGCTTCCTCCCCCTCGCCCTCCCGTGCTATTGAACATTCAGTTGCTGCTAACTGCAGTGCACTATGCTCTGGCTCCCCAACTTCCCTGCATAACTACTGCAAATGGAGAGGAGAATGGACAATGGTGTGTGTGAAACAAGATTTGCTTCGCCTTCACAGCACCCAGGAGGACAAAGGCAAAATACCTCTGGGGCAAACTGTTCAGAGTTCGTCCTCACTTCCCTTCTGCACAAAATCGAATGCAGCCAGTGCTGCTCCCTTCCCAGGGCTCCAGCTAGCTTATGGGATTCCAAAAGGCCTGTTAAACTGTATTTCTTCTCCAGGAATGGGAAGAAATCTGGTATTGGCATGTCTCAGAGCTAAGTGAGGGTAATTACTCAGTGACATTGGATCCCATACAAGGAGTTGATTTTACTGAGCTGTTCTTTATTAGAATATGCTTGCACAAAGTTAAGGGCTCGTGAGCTAAAAGACCTGCCAGTGATTTGAAGCAGCCAAGACAGGAAGAAAAGACAAGGTTGTATAACCTGTAGCTTGGGCATCTAGTTGAAATAAAAATAATACTGGCCCCTATTCTCTTTATGTGCAAATCTACGCTGCCCAAGCCTAGTCAACCAGTCAGCCCAGTGGGAATCAATCTTCCTCATGAGCCACAGACAGAACCACGTCTGCTTGAGTGAGGAGTTGTCTTGCAATTCACTTTGAATCCAGATGCTGTCAGCTTTGCTTGGAGGTGTGACCAAATGGGGCCATGATCCAGGCAGCATAAAGAGGTGGCCTCAATGCATCTCATCTGTTAACTTTGTAAAGCAGCTCTTATAAACATGCTTAGGAAGATTGGGTTATGTGGTTTGCTCAGCCAAGACCTCCAGAAGACGAAGTGATGTGCAGGGCAAGCTGCCTCAGCAAGCAGCTGGGAGGGTGCAGGAGGGCATCCTGCTGGCAGGCAGGTTGTCAGAACGCACCAGGGGATGAGATTTTCTTCAGCTCCATTCCTCTAGACCTGCCAACCTGTCAGGGCCAGCAGGCCTCCTCTCAGGAGTAAGGGTTTGCAGAGCCAGCCTTGCACAGTAAGGTCTGGTCTTCCAAACACTATCATAATCTTTAATAGCAGTCCCTTTTGATAAATAGCTTCTCTGGTCAAATAAATTATATGACTGTCAGCTCCCACAGCAGTTCTGTCTAGGACTTTTTCTGTTTCTCTATCTAAAAACCCTCTGCTATTAATAGGAAAAAAAGTGTCAGTTTCTCCACAACTCTGTTAATTCCTGTCCTTTAAATACTAGAACTCTTACAAATTATAAGCAAAACCAAAACTTTGGCTGGTAGCCTTTTTAAAGGTCCAGCTTCTTGTATCAAGCTCTGGACAGAGTTAAGTTGTCTGCCAGCTCTGCCTTTTTTTTAGTCCTTATTTGCACAGTGCTTAACAGAGGGGTTTCTAGACCCAGTGAGGGCTTCCAGGTGCTGCCACTGGACACATGAATGAATTAATTCCAATGTTCAGGTAGCAAAGAGTTAATCTTCTCAGGAAAACATTACAGAATCATCAACAGGGAGCTAGAGAAAAGGTAGAAATACTGGCAGGTGACTGAGTAGGAAGGATGTGGAATGGAAAAGATGGGCAGGGAGATCTATTAATTTATTGGTGCTTGGAGGGTTTGCAGTCCTGGCAGCAAAATTACTAAAAACTAGGGAAATGCTCAGCTCTGCCCACACTGACCATGATAGACGGAGACCTGGATAGGAATAGATGGGATGGGTATGTGGGGAGGGCCTGTTGCTTCCAGACAAGAATACATGAGAAAAATCCTACCTGAGCTTACATGTGGCTTCTTGAAGTCATGGTCACTCCTGCACCCCTGGCCCTCAGTACCTCAGAAATGTGGTCCTCTGAGGGTTTCTTAAGAGCTAGGAGACGAGGTATAAGTCTGTGCCTACACCACCCCATCAGAGTTTTGCATGCGACTGCTTCATAGCCAGGCCCAGCCCCCATGCCTTGGTAACACTTAGCTGTGCTTTGCTGCATGGGGACTTGCCTGGTTTGCAGTGTGCTCTGTCTGCCACTTAACATAAATTCCCCCGCAGTTTGCTCCCCGCAAGGAGCAAGGCCCTCTCATCTGACCTGCAGGGTGGTATGCAGTGCACCTTGAGAGATTATGTAGTCATGAGTGCTGTCCTTGGAGCACTGAAAGCTTGAACTTTGAGGCATGGCTGAGAGATGCTTGCTCTTTGGACTAGGCTTGAAGAGGAGGTGAATCTGAGGTCCAAAAAGGAGGGCCAGGTCTCAAACAGGCCGACAGCATGATGCTTCCAGAATCTAGACTGCACAAATGCAGCAGTATTCAAAAGCATTGTCGTGGACACTGGAAAAGTAGAGTGATGTTATCTGTAAGAAATGGAGGGAACAAAAAAAGAGCAAAGCAGTTTTTTACCCTTCCCTCGTGATGGAGCTTACCCAGCATGGGCTTCAAGGTGAAGTTAATTAGCAATGTTGCAGTGTGATACTGTAGGTCTTTCTATCAGTATTAGCACATCTACCCACAACATGAATATTGAAATCACTGGGGCCACTGAGAGTCATTAATCTCAATTCCCATTGTGGGCAAAAGTGTTCTATTCCCAGCCACAAAAAGGCTCTGCAGGGATGATTGAGTTACTAGAGTTGCTTAAAAGCTGCCTGCATCAGTGAAAGCCGACTGACAGGCAGGGAGGGGAGGTCAAAGGTGGAGTTCATCACCTCTCTAACAAAATTAATCAAGGGGAGAAAATCAGAACACGTTTGCTATTGAATGCTGAGTCAATGCTTACCATGTAAAGCATCTTGGTGTGGTCCCGATTTAGAATCAGATGGGAATGAGAAAGACTTGGGAAAAGTCCGAGGAAGGAGAAAACCCCCTTTGTTTCTAGGGAGAGAGGAGAATGAAAGAGAGTAAAGGATTGGTTCAGAAAAGCCACAAAAAGCAAAAATTATTGTCAGATCTCCCTGCTACTTTAACCTTTTACGAGGTCACTCACAGGTTTTAAATCTAATGGAGAGAATTGGAAAACAAATAAAAAAAAAAACGGTAAATCATACAGAAGCATACTCACACTCCTTTTGCTGACAGCTCAGCCAGGGTTCTTTGCCCTCACTTTTGGCAGCTGTGTTCTTGTGAACTTGTACAGGGCAGGATAGGCAGAAAGTTTCTTCCCTTCCTTCATTGTTCAGTAATAAGGAAGCCTGAGAAGGTAGATAGGAGACTTTTCCTTCAACTCCCTGCTTTTCACGTGGCCAGACATGCCTCTCACTTAGATACATTTCCAGTGAGGGAAGAGTGGATTTTGTGGGAACAGCCTCACTTCTGTGCCTTGGCTGCCTGCCACAGCCCCTACCCATGCGTATCACCAAGCCTGGTCCATTCCAAATTGCTAACTGCTGATTAGCAGCTAATCCGGGCCATTCAATTTTGCAAAAGTGATGCTCTCCCTTTCTTGGTAATTGCCCAGCAAACTTTGAAATATCAGACTCTGATAGATAAAGCACATCTTTTTCACTCCCTGCTGAATCCTCCCCCTCACATTGGCAGTAAGAGACCCTGACTTGTACATGCCAGACAGCTGCAGCTTGCGAGGCAGCCAGTGGGAGCCCAGTCTGGCATGTACTGAAGTCCAAGGTAGTCTCTTTGCTGGCTGCTTTAAAACACAGGCAGAGCCTCAGCTTTGAAATAAGCAGACATTTCATTGGAAGGGTCAAGAAACCTTCAGAGAATCTTGCCTCTGGGGAAATTTGTTCAGCAAGAGGCTTGATTTTTAATGTGAAATGGAAGAACAAAACATCGAATTGAACCTTTTAGTAAATGCTGCGGCTGTAGTGCTGCACAATACTGACAGCCCTACTCTCTATATGGCTATCCTGAGCCTTTTTGCATCCTACTATTATTTGTGCCCCAGATTTACTTTTTCTCAATGGGTTTCCCAAGATAAAAAACGTGCATTCTTAAAGAAAAGAAGTGAGAAAAAAGTATGCTTCTGCTTTCTAACCAGTCAGGCTCCCTTAAAAGTCTGCTTTTTAAAATGAGAAGCATATTGCAAGCCTATGTGCTGGCTGCCTGATCCTCAGATTAGATTGTCTGATTTCCAAAAGTTACTTGCCAAAATTATCAAGACAAGGGTAGCAGGCCAAGTTACAGTTTATTTGGTTATTAGATGAGCATGCAAAAGTCTTACTGGTTTCTTCCCTTTTAAAAACAGTCATGTGTGAATCTTTTACTACTGCATTCAAGAATCTGTATTTGATGAACTTTTGCTAAGCTTCAAGGTTGTTTTCAAAACAGAGCAGAGTTCCAAGAACAGTGCAGCAGAAGGTAGAGCTTTTTAGGTTTCCCTCAGTAGCTAGCCAGACTTGTTGCAGAAAAGCAAAGGCAAAGTGAAGGTAGAACAACGTGCCTTTCCTCACTCTTCCAGGAAAAAGTTGTCTTTGAAATGAGGCCACATCTCTTGATTGCACCCAGTAGCTGAAGGGAAATAAACTTGGACAAAGACTCCATTTGGGAGCTGTTCAAGTTGGGTTTTCAGGTAGACTGCTTGAATTTCTTCTTCGTCCTCCCCTTGACCCCACCGTGAAACTTGACAGGTCTGCTTAGGAGATTAGTATGGAATGGAGCCTCTAGCTTGAAAAAACTCCTTAAGTTGAATAAATCAAAGCTTATTAGAGCAGAAAGGAAATGACCAGGCCTCCAGTTCTTGAGAAG
Source organism: Egretta garzetta (assembly GCF_000687185.1). Classification (NCBI taxonomy): domain Eukaryota; kingdom Metazoa; phylum Chordata; class Aves; order Pelecaniformes; family Ardeidae; genus Egretta; species Egretta garzetta. The sequence continues at coordinate 425,874 of NW_009259602.1, read as the reverse complement.
GTTTACATTCAAGTAACTTACCACACCGATGATAATATTTAGTAGAACTACTGGAGTACTGAGAATCCAGTGGAAGAGCAATGTTCTACTCTGCTCTGGTGAGACCTCACCTGGAGCCCTGCGTCCAGCTCTGGAGCCCTCAGTACAAGAAAGATATGGACCTGTTGGAGCGGGTCCAGACGAGGGCTACTAAAATGATCTGAGGGCTGGAGCATCTCTGCTATGAGGACAGGCAGAGAGAGTTGGCGTTGTTCAGCCCGGAGAGGAGAAGGCTGCAGGGAGACCTGATTGTGGCCATTCAGTGCTTGAAGAGGGCCTATAGGAAAGATGGGGACAATCTTTTCAGTAGGGACAGCTGTGACAGGACAAGGGGTAATGGTTTTAAACTAAACCAGGGTAGGTTTAGACTGGATCTAAGGAAGAAATTCTTTACAATGAGGGTAGTGAAACACTGGCATGGGTTGCCCAGAGAGGTAGTGGAGGCCCCATCCCTGGAAACATTCAAGACTGGGTTGGACGGGGCTGTGAGCAACCTGATCTGGTTAAAGGTGTCCATGCTCACTGCAGGGGGGTTGGACTAGATGACCTCTAAAGGTCCCTTCTAACCCAAAACATTCTATGATTCTATGATGTTGTTCTCACTGTTGGTCTTTAAGCAGATGACACCAATGTTTGACAGAGGTCACAGAGCAGGGACTATCATAGGGACAAGGAGGACAGGAACCTGGACTGAGCTTAATGCTGGAGTTACTGAGCTTGAGGGCCTCTGTCACTCCAGCTCAGCTCAGCATTGCTTCTGAGGTGGTCACCTCCAGCCCAGTGAAAAGGCAGGGCTAGGTGAAGGAAAGGTATGGCTCTGCATCAGGGACTGTGTCAGGTGAACCTGGGTTGGTTGCTCCTGTTGGCAGGGGTATGGGGGGCATTGATGTTCACTATAGGAGGCATCCATCAAGCAGACAGAAACTCAGACACTGCTGTCTGGTGAGACTGTCCAATTACATAACGTATAGGAGGACGGAGGCAGCATCAACTTACACATTCCTTAGGAAAACACACACAGTGGGGCCATACAGGAAGAGATTTCCTTTTAGCTACTCAAGTACTTTCAGTGCTGATCAACAGTTACTCCGATTCAACCTCCTGCCCCTGAACTGCCTAGTTCATTCTACACAAGGCATTTACCACTCTTCTGATTTTATCTTTGGCAATACAAGCAGGAGTGAGGGGAGGTGGAGAGTAGTAAAACATTAAAATACATTTTTCAGCATTTATACCGAGGAAATATGTAAAGTAGTATGTTCTAACAGCTGGAGCAAATACTTCACAGAAGTGTGAACTCTCTTGTTTTTTCTGCTAATGGCTTGCAGCACATCTGGGCAGCAGGCAGGGAGTGGGCAGGAGCTTCTGTCCATGAGCAGATGAATAGCAGGGATCAAAATGGTCTTCCAGCTCAGAAGTCAGGCACCAACTCTTACTAGTCCCTGGAAGAAAAGCTGAGATGAATCCCACCACAACTATGTGTGGACAAGGACTGAACCCAAATCTTGCCTGTGAAGGCCCCTTGGCTTTTATTACTGGAGCCAGAGGGGCAGCTCTGGCAGCTGGCGGCAATGGTGAGCTCTTACCCCAGTTGCCAGGACACTAGAGGGAGAACAGACTTCACCAAACAAACCTCCCAGGGAGACAGGAATATTTGTGGAAGCTGCTATGTTTGTTTTCCCACAAGGAGTCTTTGGACTACTGGCTATTATTTCTGCATTTAGGACCAGTAACTCTGCTGAATGAACCCGTAGATTTGGCCCTCGGTGATAACCACGTAAGACTGTATTGTGCTAGGACTCGGCACAAACATGCTATTTGATACCATAATAAATGGAAGTCTAGAGAATATGTTTACCAGACATACTATCTCTGAGATGTTGCTCCTCCTGTTGCCATGGTTACTACAGTTGTATGACAATATTAGGAGGAAAATGTTAACATCATTTTCCCCGCCTTGTTTTCCTTCTGAAAAAAAAAAAAACAGAAAAGATACCTGAGAACTAAATTAATCCCTGGTATAACTGCTGTTCTGTTTCCAGTATAGTAGCCCAGGATGCGTATATACAGGGATGTATTTTTCCTTTTTGGACTTACCCAGCCCGAAGAGTTACCCGGAATTCCCTATTTACCACTGCTTCTCTCTCCTTAACCCTTGGGCTGCTGTGTGTTCTGTAAGAAGGATCATGACAGGTGTAGGGGAAGAAAGATTATCTGAGTGGTTTTTTTTGTGTGTGTGTGTGTACAAGAAGGTCTGCATGATTTATTTAAGGGCAAAATTTTAAAACAGTGTTGCTTCATTGGTGCTCAAAGGAGTGTGGTGCTCTCATTTCATTTTATACCTCCAGTTCAAACCAAGTCAGCTGGGAATCAATTTAAGAAAAGTGTTAAGCTGAGTTGCCCTGTTGTAAAGACAAGCATAACCATAGTAAATGGAGCTTACCCTTTCTGATCTTGATAATGTAGCATTTACTCATGCCTTTTATGGACCAAACAAAGAGTATCCCATCTTTTCAGTCACTCTTCCATCCTGTGGGTCCACCTGGCCTCTGTCACTGATGCAGTTTGAATCAGAATGAAAACTGATTTAAGCTAAACTGGTACAAACTTTCTCAGGTATGTGAGGCATTGGTCCTACTATTGCAGTCTTTGGGATATGGTAGACTGATTTTGTCCAGATTGCACTAAGCAGCTGAGGTGGGTGGTGGCCACGGGCCACAGACACAGAATGGGCCTGGATGTCTTAAAGGGAAATTCAGTACACTGTTATTCTTGTGTAGCAAATGATGCTATGCATGCGATGTTCACCCTCAGATCCCTTTTATCTCCTTTCCTATTGTGCTATGCATTTCTCTTTGCTTTGTTTGTCCTGGCTCCCCTCTCCCATGCTGTCTCAACCCCTCATTACTGTCTTTGTGGACTGAAATTCCAAAAGGCAGAACCTCACTTCCTGTGATAAGCTCTCCATTAGCTCTGTTTCTGGTGCAAAGCCCAAAGGCCCCATCTGACTCCAAGTTAGTCTGAGATTCAATCCCCTCATCAGACCTTGCAAGTGATATGGGAAGAAGCACAGGAGAAGCAAAGTACAGGGATGGAGGCCACACAGACTGCAGGAGGGAAGGCTGATGCTGCCCTGTGTGGAGCTGTCGCAGAGGAGATTCTCCTCTGCTCAGAGACTGGGGTCCCATGCCAGCAGAAAAAGCAGGCTTAGTTTCTCCACTTAGCAAGTAAAATAAATCTTTCCTCTTCTTATTGGAATCTGATAATGCCAAAAGCTTCAAGCATTGAACATTGAGGAAGAAAACTTGCTGACTGCAAAAGGCTATTATTTCTGATCCATCCCACCAGCTGCCACTTGTAACCCCCCTTTAAAAGCAGACAACAGACTATGAACGTAACATTTATGCTTCCTTGATCCTCTTCCTTAAATCAGTTTCGTTTTTGCAGCTTACTTCTGAAATGAGGCTAAGTAAAAAAAAAAAGCCACAAAGCTGAGGATGGGGTTGCTTAGCAATACAACACAAAGATGTCTTTGAATCACTGCTAAGCTCCAACACTTCAGCTCAGATGAACCTAATGTTCCTGTCATAAATTGGCACGTAACTCCTTCAAGGATCACTTTATCGTTAAATTTAAATGTTAAACATTTAGATACAAACATCTTATACTTAAAATTCCCAGGCATTTCTTTTGCTTAATCTTTGTCCTTTAACACTGTGAGAGTCTGTTCCACAATTTATTCCTTCCACGCACATTAAAAACTGAGGTAGCAAGACAAGATTACAAATATATTGATATCATTTTTACTTTTGCTGACTGCTGCAGCACATTAAAAACACCTGACAGTAATAATACCCCTAACCTGAGGCTTAGTGATGCCATGAACTTTGCAACTGGAGTTTTTGGTGTTTGATCCAATTATCCACTGCTAAAGTTGATTCAGGAAAGAAAGGGAAAGAAAAGCAATGTTGCTGAAGGTAGAGAAAGGTAGAAAGCAACAATAAAAACTATTAAACAGACCACACCTCCTCTTTGTTCCTTCTAATAATCCTTGAATCGCTATCTGCCTCCAGGGTAAAAATTAGGTTTATTAAAGATGATGAGTAAAAAAAACCCCAAAATAAATCCTAAGTGGTTCACTTTTCTGTGGTCATGGGGAAAAAGGCCCAGGACTGAGCAAGCCATAGTCAGATACACAACTTACAAAGAGAGGACATCAACACAAGTTGAAAGGCAACCACCTCAGAAACAAGGTGTTGCTGCTGTATAATAGCATGCAGCTATATCAGACATGAGGTACATGGCATGTGTGGAAGAATATTTTTCAAATGGAGCCATTAGAGAGAGTTTTAGAAGAGCAGAACAGAATTTGGAAAATTGTAATCTAACTGAAATGCTGGACAAAACAAATTCATTGGTAAGGAAAAGCATATTGGCTCTTGAACTAATACATATGTACACAGACCTGCATGCGTACAGAGAGTGTACCTGGCTCTATGTGACACCCAATAGCCAGGGTTGTATATTATTATATGATCGCACATGTAAGATGAGACTTGGAGTGTGATGTATCATAGACCTTTATTGAAAAATATAATGTAGATAGGCAAGACTTAAAGGTTGGAGAAAGAATTTCCCACTCCCTCAGCTTATCAACAAGAAAATGAGGTGCACTGATGCAAAAGGACCTTTAAAAGCCAATGCAGTGACAAGCTCAGCTGGAGGATTCTGGGATGGTTGATTTCAACCCTGCCTGCAGAGAGATGCTTTCAGCTGTCTCAGTGGCTTTTGCTCTTTCTTTTTGCTTTTAATTTACATTGCACAATTTAACTATTATTATAGGCCCTTCAGGCTATTTATTCTTTGAGGATAAAAGATGAATGGAAGCAACGTGTGCTGGAGCTGTAACAGCTCGCGAACACTCCCTGCTGTTCTCGCTGCTGTATAACAAAGTTAAAGACCGCTCCAGCTTTTGAGACTGTACCGAGAGAGGATGGAGGGTAGTCCAGCAACTGGTTTTGAGAATGGGCATTCAGACACCAGTCCATTCTGCTGCTGCCCTTTTATCCTACCTGCTCCTTATCCATCATGTCAGCTTAGTAAACTCAACTAACAGCGTGGTTGGTTCTGCTTAGAGCAGGGGCTTGGACTAAAGATCTCCAGAGGTCCCATCCAGCCTAAGAGAAAGCCTTCTCTTTTATGTCTGCACAGGCCCATACCATCAGCTGTTGTCTCTAGGTGGTCTCAGACGCAAGTCCAACCCCTCCATCCGTCCACAAGGAGGAGGCCTTTCAGGTCCCTTCAGATTTCTCTTTGTTGTCAGCTCAGAAGAGATCTGACCTCCAAGGACCCAGACAAACTTCTTGTAGCTTTGCTTGGCTGGTGCCCTCTAACTTTTGCTTTGAGCCCATCTTCAAAGAGGAGGAACACCAAAACAACATCAACACCGCTTCCTGCAACAGGTCTGCTTTTCCCACCTCAGTGACAAGACCTGCTTAGGATGCAGGCTCTGACAGGAAAAAGCTACCCTGATATAGAAAAGCTGTTTGCAATTTTTCCTCAAAATGTATCTGAGAAGAATTAGTATGAAAATCCATTGTGTTTTCCTCCCCCCTTCCTGTGATATTTAAGCTATTACTGTTTCTTGAAGCAAAGAGAAACGTATTTTTATGGAACATGCTCAGCAGATGGGTATTCACAGTGGCTCTAGCTGATCTAATTACTTTCCATCTCTGCCATACTTCTATGGCATTCTTCATAGCCTTATATATTTCTTGTAAATTTTTTTATTTTACAGCCCTAAGAAATGAAACAATAACATTAATTGATTTGGAAAGATGCCCACTGACTGCACTAATAAAGGTAGCAAGTGGCTAGTGGTGTCAGTAAATGAATGCTAAGAGGAATAGAAAAAACTAAAGCCCATAATTCCAATGACAGCCACTAACTCTTATAACATCAGCACCAGCCCCCCTGCATCTGGCCACAACACATGTCCCCAGAAACCAGAGATGCAAATCCTTTAGATGGTTAATTTCAGGAGGGATTTCTAAATGATTTTCATACAAGCATTTTTTTCTCTGAAAACAACAGATGCAAGTGAAGAATACAAAGGGGGAGAAAAAAGCTGTTTTGATGACTAGGCCTCAGAGAATTAAGAGCAAATTTCTGAGTGGGATCACTTGGCCCATGTGCTCAGAACAGAGCATCACTCAATGCCTGAGTTGATTATATATCCCACAAGACTATTTCCCTTATGCTTTCTATCAGGTTTGTCTTTTCTTCTTTAATTAAAAAGGGACACATGCTGTCTGTCCGTACTGTAACAGCTAGAAACCAGGTGCTTGGCCTGGGTAGAAGCTATCAACTTTGACAGCGGACAACCCTTAAGCTGCAGGTTTTGTTCAGCAATCCAGCTCAAATAACCTCCATCAGCAGCCAGCCTCAGCAGGGAGAGGGGCAGACAGGGGACCGAGTGCCATTTGTAGTGGAATGACAACACCACATCGCTTAGCCATGCATCACTGGAGCTTTTTATTCCAAGGTAGGCTGTCAACACTAAGCCAGAAGTGTTAGTAAGGCCTTGCAATCACCAACACCACTCCACAAGACCTTTCCCTTGCCCTTTGCAGCTCTCCCAGTCCTGACCTGCAGCTCAGTGTATGGATAAGAGCCTGTCATCTATTTTGGGTAGCTGCTGTGAAGCAGACCACAGATGCTGGGCTCCATAATTGATTTATTTCTCCTCAGCTTGTCTCATGGAGGCTCACAGTGAAGTCCTAGATTGTGAGGGGAATCTGCTGGCCCCCTTGACAACTGACATGATGGAGAAAATTGCCATGTTATCACTTATTAGGGACAGCGTATTTCCTCACTACTAGAGAGGACCGAGATTGAGCTTGAAGAATGTCCCAGCCTATGACCGGAGAAGCTGGGATTCACCAGTGTGACAGATACACTCAATCTCTTAAGCGAATTAGCAGTAATTTGGTACGGACTCTAAAGGAGCTAAGGGCCTGAGCCATGGCTGGGCCAAGAACACCTCTGGTTCCAGCCTGTTCTCTGAGAACCCACAAAGGAGCCGATTGGCACAGAGAGCATTGCTGCATATGAGCTTGGAACACTGATGATGCGATTGACATATGAATAGCGGGTGGCTTTTCCGAGACTCATTTATGAAGGAACAAAGAAAGTGGTGTGTACAAGGAGTCTCCTGCATACCTTTTCCATCGCAAATAACTTTACTGAGTCAACCACTTTATCCCATAAATTTGACAGCCTAAGTGAGCCTTCTTTGAGCTCTCCCTGCTAGGCAATGTGTCTGCATGGTGGTGATCTCTCTTTGAGCTGGGACACCTCCCAAGGTTGCTCTTCAAGGCAGAGAGACCTTTTACCAATGGCAGATCTTTGGTAAGTGACCGATATCATGCATAATCTTGTAGTATAGCAACTGTGATTGCATGCTGAATTGATGCCAGTGAAACATTATATAAACTTTGCATATATAATCCCTTAAACATAAACCATTGACCAAGTCTGAGACTAGGTTTGGACCTACCCACACTTAGACTTCTCTCTGAGGAAGGAGTTTAGAAAATAAGGGGGTCCACTCTGAAACTTGTGACTCAGTGGGAGGCTCTTCCTTACCCTTTTCATTTCCGGTCTGTGTGAATCACTCTAATTTGATTCTAACTGAATTTTCCTTTGTATGTTTCTTCCATGCAGTAATTAATAGAGTGAACCTTACCATCAAACTTATTGAGCTGTCGTAAACCACTGTTAAACTTTGTTAAATTCCATTGAATTTATTGAACTCTATCAGATTATTATTCTACCTTAATAAAACGTATTGCTGCTTCTCTCTTTTGAGTGAGATGCATTCCACTCATTTGCGACAACCTGGAGTTGGTGGCCCTAGGCTGGGTGGTGAATGTTTGGACAGATATGCTCTGCACCCAGGGGAGTCTGCTGGGGCATGTGGAGTATTACAGCATGTTTTCATGCTTGACCTGTTCCTCACCTCTCTCTTTGCCGAGAGACTCAAGGAACAATGTGCTCCTTTCTAAGTGAGGATGCCTTGATATTTTTGGCTGCTTCACAAGGGATGAGATCACAGAGAGAGCTCATAGAAAACAATTCCTTTTCTTCCTAATTAGAAAGTATCACCATCTCTCACCCCAACTAGACATTTCTCTATGTCTATTCAAAAACACTCGCTGGCTCTTGCAAAGCCCCTTATGAAAGTCCTGGTTTTAGAGACACAGGATTGGGGTAAGCTGGCTTCAGTTGCAGCCTCTGCCGCTCTCTTTGAGTGACTGTGAGGGCATCATCTGTTTATCGGGTCCAGTGCACCCACCACTACCCCCTTCCATTAACACAGACTTTTAATGCCTCCACATGCTATCTCTTTTCTCTATTAGACAGCAAGCGCTTTGGAGATGGGGGGGCAGGGGGCAACTGGACATTGAATTCTGCGTCTCAATTAGGCCTAAGGAAGCATTCCCATAACAATATATTACCATTCCACCTGACTAGTACTATAGGCAGTTGCAACACTGATTACTCACAGAACAGAAATCTATTCTGACAGGTTTTGGTTACCTTATTTACTTACATTAATTGTTTCTCTAGGAGCCTGTAGCAAGGTTAATATCTGTCCTAGAAAAAAAAAAAAGACAGCATCTGTCATCAAAACTATCTATAAACAGTCTTAACTCAGCTATGTGCTCGAACATCCAGATAACTCCTCCACAGCTCCTGTTGCTCAGGAAGGTAAAGTGAATATGCCTGCTGCCGAATTTCTTTGGAAATGCCCTTTGTTCTTCAGAATTAGTTTAACTCTCTTACACGGGCTCTTAACAATGGTGCTTAGCAGAGCTGATAACGAATCTCGCTGGGATCAAAAGAGAGGGAATGGGGCATTTTCCAAATTTCCTATTTACCCCAGTTTTCATGGTTGCTAGGGCCCACTCGAGAATATATTTGTCAGAAACCAGGACTCAGCTTCTGTGACAGATGAAAACATAATAATCTAATTGAGAGCTCGTCCTAATCCCTTCCCTCATAATTAGATTCCTTGCTAAGGCAAAGATCCCTCCTGCATTGCAAGCTGTGTGTGCCTGGGCTGGCTGTAGCCACACTTTAGACTAAGGGTAGCCTCTCTCACCCTGTGTACAAGGCACCTGAAAGCATGGGTCACCCCCAGATGCTGAAGCACACTGGACATGCTGGTTGCCCCTAGCTCACAGTGGGAGGAGAGGGAGGCTGGACAGGGAGCACATGCTGCCTCTAGCTATCTAGGGAAGATCTCAGTACTGGAGGCACAGTGCTAATGGAAGCCTTGTGACAGGACTTTCTTTGCCGTCCTTATTCCATCTACTTTAACAGGGAATTTTAACTGCAATTTTAACTTAAAAAGAACCAGAAGATCTGTTAAGGGCAGTAGGGAAATAGTGCATGGAGAAGGGAGAAAAGTGGAGAGCTAGGATGATTTGGATGAATGTGCAGGAGTCCTTGCAAGCATCTGCTCCCTTCTGTTCTTAGCTGCTCACAGACTACAGAGGCAATAATGATCATCAGGACCAATGAAGGCTGCAGAGACCCTCAGCAAAGGAGCAGCTGGAAAATGTTTACAATATCAAAAGGCAGCTGTCACTGAGATACCTGGTTTTGCTTTCCCTTCCCTTTATATCTTCTCTCTTTTAGCTTGTGCTACAGAACCCCCAGGCCAATACAGTCAATTTTCTTGTTCCTACAGGCCCAGCCTGTGGAAAGGAATAATCACCATCAACAGACCAAACAGATTTAAAAGAATCTTTAGTACCTGGAAGCGACACTAACAATCTTTACCATTAGCAAAGGATGACTCCTCTAGGAAGACCAGCGGCAGATGAAGTGCTGACAGTCAGGCATTATATCTGTGGTGAAGAGAGAGCTTTAAAAATACAGATTGCCCTGGGAAGCAATATTTGCATAAATATTTTACTTCTAGCTGATATCGCATCTCCCCAAATCCAGCCCTGCATGGGAAATGAAACAAGCTTTTTTGCATGCTATGCACAGCCAAGGTAATGGGAGATTTTCGGCTCTAAATGGAGATAGTAGAATCGTATTTGGGAAGTGAAAAATTGCCTCTCACTTTCCTATAGCCAGTTTCACAATCACGATTCTTGAACAGGAAGGGTGGTTTTGTACAGAGGGATAGTCTCTCTCACCAGAAAAGTGTGAAAGTGCTTTAAATATCAGGACTAGAAGGATAGGTAATGCCTATGTAAGAAGAGTGCAATACAACATAGTAAATTCAGATTAATATTAAGCAGAAGCAACAAATGCAATAAACTCTTAATACTGTATTTTTCCCTAGAACATTCTTTTCTCCACTTTATTTTTCTTTCCCTTTAGCTCAGTTTGAATCCTTTGAAAACAACTTAGATGATTGCAGGTGATTCTTTGCAGACAAAATAAATTATAGACTTTTTGGTACTTATATATTTACATGTACAACTGACAGAGCAGATTGCCCTGTTGGTACAGGTATAGTTCTGAAATCCTTTCAGATAATTGTGTTTTTTGAAGGAGCCATTATGAAATTTGTCATTCATACTACTTATTTGTTGGCGTTTCAGTTCTTCTCTCCTTTCTAAGGTTTCTTTTGATGGGTTTTATCTATTTCAAATTTTTTGTTTTGAATTTCAGTATGGTTTTAATTAAGTAAAAATGCTAATGGCATACAGCTGTTCACACAGACAACAGCAATGACTCCCCCAGTGATGCACCTAAAGACAGAAAGTGCATCAGCTTGCAGGTGGTGCCTTTACACTAAAATATGCTGTCTGTGGTGTTCTCCCATTTTATTTTTTCAGTCTTGTCTGGCATTCACACCCTTGGAATAGACTGGGACTGAATGTTATCCTCACAGAGAAACTTTGGTTGTCAAAGCCTGATATCTGGGAGGAAAATAGGCCAATAAATGGGAGTGTATCACCATGTTAAATTGCTCAGCACTATGTAAATATGACAAGGGAAATATTAAGGAAATTTTAATCAATATGCCAACATACCTACTGTCATTTGGGGCTGCTCAGGCTGGGTTTATGTCTTTAGCTACAGTCACTCTGAATACTTCTCTCATTGCAGGAGTATAATCGCTTGGCGTCAATAACGTATGAATATATTCCTGTGTACAAAGCAGCTCCAGCTCTTAATAATTACCCCAAACCTTAATTTGCTGAGACTCAATTACACTAGCAGCTCATTGACATTGTTAAGGTTAATAACTCAGTGATTCGTAAGATAGGACACATTACAAATCAAATTGATTGTAGTAATTGTTGCATCGAACCATATGAACAATAGGCAACATGTTATTTAGCAACACTGAAGCAACAACTTTCCCCAACACTCAAGTCTCTTGGGAGAACTGCGGAGGTCCATAGCACGCTGCTATAACTAGGTACTATTACAGGGAAATTCAAGCAGCTTTGAATGTGAGAGTTTTTCCTACATCATGGGGAATTTCACAGCCTAGCCCCTGTCTCTGTGCAGGAAGACCCAGATTCTCAATCTCAATTCTATTCTCTCAGGGAATTAAAATCTAGACCTCTAGGGACTAGGTATCCAAGAGAACACAGGTGGACAGTGCTGGTGGCCTGGTAAGAAATGGTGAGTTTTCTCACCCCAACAACTGGTTGTCTGTACTATGGCCCTTCTGCAATGAATTCGTTGGTGGGAAAAAAATCATACAGATTCTCAGAGGAGTTACCATAGCAGTAGCTTGACCCATTGCTCTGAACATGCCCTTGAATGTTTATGCTTTTTCTTTGCAGAGTTGGAGTGAAATAGGACCGCTCT
>NW_009259602.1:362613-413494 GCF_000687185.1 Egretta garzetta | reverse complement strand
TCTTCTTCTTTCTCATTGTCATCATCATCACTGAGTAAAGGAATGATGGCTTTATGTATGTGTTGAAGTGACTTCTCAAATGAATCTTAATCACATGGGCTAATTAGAGCCTGTGTTTGTTAATCAGATGTGAATAGGAGTCTGATTTTTCTATTTAGATAAATGTCGGCTGGAAAACCTCTTGGCAGATGGGCAAATGTTTGCTGCCCACCAGTCTAAGTGGGCATTTTAGCAGGCTGCAAACATAATTTCATAGCTAATTAGGGAAAAATGAAAACAGCAATTCTAGTGTCCACCACAGGATCCCATACACTTTCTCAAGCATGATGGAGGGCAGTGAAGTATTGTATATTAGGGTCTGCATTTGGTATTCTGGTTCCTCCTTAGACTAGTTGCCATCACTCGTGCTAATTTGATGCAAATTAATGCCTGGCTCTCTCTCCCCCACAAAGTAAACCAGAGTGAGATTTCCTTGTCTCAGTGCAAGCTAGTCTAGTGCTCTCTCTGGCTGATAAGAACCAAGTTAAATAAACGTAAAGTCTTGAGGAGCAGCTGCAAATGGGAGGCTGCAGCTAATCTTGTGTCTAACCAAACTTTTATCCAAGTTTATAGTGCTTTCAAGTTCTTAAATGAAGATGACAGGTGCATTTAGCCTTAAAAGGTCTTCAGGACTCTGTTTCTAGGGGAGCAGATGATGACAGTGCTTTTTCTTCTGCCAAGCTCTCCCTTTCTCATCACCTTACAGATCTCATCTGGTGTGGTGGGTTGACCCTGGCTGGATGCCTTGCAGGGACATCACCATCCTCCTGGGTCCTACGATCAACAGCGTTGGCAGCTGAAACTAGAATGAGGTTCTGAGTATGTCTGGGTTCCCTTGCCACTATCAAGAATTATCCTGAAGAGTACTTAAATATCTTTCTCAATAATTGCTTTAAGTTGCCTGCTACCAATATTCCTAGCAGTTCCTCTGCCAACAGAAGTGCTAAGTATCCTGATTTTATCGTGCATACCTATGGGTTACAAATAGATCTTATTAACTGCTCAGAAATGACACATCTATTTGAATAAAGGGGCTCATTTCTTTGCAAGCAGTAGAATAATCTTCCTGTTATGCTAATAAATATAGGCATTTGCATAAATGTAATCAGATGTTGGGTCCAGCATTACATGCTTCATTCTTGGGTGCTTTAAAGACCTGCTCCTGCAGTGAGGCTGTAGGGGCATTCTAGAAAATAGTTACCAAATGTTTGACCTGGACAGGGACTGGGAAAGAAAGAGGTGAGAGACTGTCCTTCCAGAAATCAATCTCAGCTTCTACAGGGGAATGTATTATAGAGATACGGTATCATACATTTTGCATTCTATTGTATTATACATTGTATACATTATATGTTGTATTACAGATAAGAGAGAAGGCAGTTTTCTCAGTTTTGTCTGGAAGAGCTCTGATTGTGCTGGACTGTCCCTTTTGATGAATAATGTACTGTGTAGTGTTACAGCTTTGTAGATTCGTAAAATATGCAAATGCAGCACCCCAAAACCCATGTGGCATCTGGCACTGGCATGTGCTGTTGCTGTATGTGCAGGAGAAAATAGGAGGGGAAGGTTCTAAGCTTTACATAACCATTTTTGCTCTTGTGGTGAATAACCATTTTCCCTTCAGCTACATAAAAAAACAAAACACATTCTGCAAACTTGGGCAGAGAAGCTACTTAAATGCTGGAAGGACTTAATGACGACCATGATCTTCTGTATAACACAAAAGGATTTTGTGTCTTGGAGCTCTGCATCAGGTTGAACCAAAGCATTTTTTTTTACAGGGCAGAAAGGGACAGAGTTTCTGCAGCCTCCCTTCTTAAGCTGGTTTATTGCTGTCAGTGCTAGAAAGATGTGGCTTCTTTCCTAGCTGCAACAGTATTAATGGCAAACGTATATCCCTGCTTATCACTGCCCAGTGTTGCTGGTTCTCTCCTACTTCACTGTGTGCTTTACCCTTCAACAGTACTGAATTTGCTTTTGTAGGGCAGAAAAGTGCTCTCTTCCCTTTTTAACACATGTGCAAGCGCTCAGCAGATGTCTGCTTCCCTGTGTGAAGCCTTACTTGGACTGAAAACTAGGATACATTGCACTTTAATATGGGGAAGCTCATTTAGTTTGAGATGTATGTAGTTGGCACGTAAAGTCAAGGTATGCTTTCAAGACAAAAACAGATGCACCCTTCATGCAGACTGAACCTTAAGCCACGTCTCCCACATTGCTTAGCTTCAGATCCCATCTGGACTTCTGGCTCGAAGCATTGCTAATGAATCCTTTCCATCCTGCTCTTCCCTCTCTTGCTTGCTGAGGAGGGGCTTGGAACACAGGGCTGTGAATGCAAGGGCTTATGCAAAGTGTATGCAGTTCTTCAGGCAAAACAGTCTGAGAGCTATTATTTATTCATTTGAATAACACTTTTCATACATTTCTAAATGCTTTAGAGGCAAAACATTACTACAGGTTCAGTGGGGGCACTAGCTGGGGACTCTTCATGCATTTTCAAACCATTTATTCCTAACTACTATTTATAAAACTCTCTTAAAATTAAAAAATCGAAATCTGGTTCCTCCTCACTTCCTCTCACCCTTCACCGTGCAAGCGCTTGACCTGGTATTGCTAGTTTGCTACTGTAGGGTTGCAAGTAAAGTCCGAGGTACTTGGATTGATTATATCTCTGTGGGAGAAGGAATATTGGTATGGTAATATTTTCTTACTCTTGTTACAAGGTAAGGAAGCTCATGGGACAGAGTCTGATAACTTTGTGTGTGTCACGCAAGTGCTGGAAATCCCAACTGAGATCAGGTAGACCAGGCCCTACAAATATTCATGCAGGGCTGCAGCCAAGGGATGGGGGGCAGCTCCTTTAACAGCCTCGTTGTGTGGTGCAGCCTCCCTTTACACCCCAGCTTATCATCCTATGGCTACAGCTCTTTCTGGTATTTCAGACAGAGACACCTTCTTAGTATGAATGTGTGCTGTGCTAACCATCCTGAGCAACCACCAGAGACTTAGGTCTCTTGGAGAAGAAATGGTGCTTACAAGAACTGAGCACCAAGAAATATTGTTAGTGGTACAAAGGGGGAGTATGGATGGCGAGAACAAATTACACCTCTCTCTGAAGCTGGAGAACCACTTTTCTATCATGTTCTCTTTCTAGGCTCAGTGCTGCTCCCAGCTAATATTTCCACTTCCCTCCCCAAAAGTAACATGGCTACAGACCTCTTGCTTCCCTTCAACTCACTGGGAGGTTTTCTAATTGACACATTTCTTTCCACATTGGTACCTTTCCCTGGTATTGTTAGTTTTCCATTTATATTAAATTCCCACCTTTAACCCCTTGGGGAGAGTTTAACCAACGTGTTCTGATAACAGCAGGCTGGCCTGCTTACCTAGAGTTTTTTTTCCCCTGCGGCTCTGTCTTTTAGATGCCAGGAACTTCCCTTCCTCTCTGCCTGGTGCCTAAAAATAGCTAAATATAGCTCACAGAGCAGAAACAGACTCTGCCAGTTGCTACTAGAAACTCTCTGGCATCCAAAAGAGCAGCCAGTGGCTTCAGCGAGGGCATTGGCTCACAACCATGCCTGTGAGTCTCTGAAGGTGCCCCTGCCTGCCTGATGGATTACCTTCAATTCATGCATGTGTTTAAGTTTAGAGTCCTTTGCTTCTGCTCCCAAAGCAGAGCTAAGAGGGTGAACATGCTGACAGTGTGCCTCTGTATGTTGGAAAATAGTGTAAGAAAACTCAGTTCAAGATCTTACAGAAGGGGAAGGTTTATTTAATTTTTGTACAAAATCTTGAAGCACGTTGATCCACTCACTTTCACAATCCCATACTTGTAAAGCACAATATATGTGTCCAAGTGGTCTGGGCAGGAGCTCTTCTGTGTGGCATAGAGCCAAGTTCAATGTTAGCAATGCTCCAAATCACCCTATCATCCCCCCACCCAGGTTCTTCTAATTAGTCTTATTATCAGATATTTCCCTAATGAAGTTTCTCTCCCAGCATGCCTTTCTGTAGCCAGCCCCTTATCATGACCATAGAGGAGGTCCTAGTGGCTCTACTTCAGAAGTAGCTTGCTCTGGTGCTCCCTTTCTGCTATTTTGTTTTCTTTTCCCTGTGAAGCTTGCTTTCTGTTCTGCATTTGTACAGCAGTCAGGACAATAGAGCAGTGACCTGTAATGCAGGTGTTATCACAGTCCAGATGTTAAACAGTAGCTAGCTCTCCATTCTTCTTTCCTAGAGATAGCCTGTTTCTGTATCCTGCTTAGTGTCAGTCTTCAGCAGCCTACAAATGCCTTTGAGCTGCTTTTGATAGCTGTGGGGATATACCCATTTCAAGGGGGAAGTTTAGGCTTTCTAGGTGTCATTTCACTTCTCAGAATTTTTGTATCAATCTCTTGCTTATGTTTAAATTCTGTACCTAGTAGAAAGGGCTGATCAGCTAACGGGGAGGAAGAAGCAGAGACAGCAAGATGGGTGATAGCTGTAAAAATGAAAATTTTATCAGATATGCAACATCTGAAGCACTTAATGATCTTTCTACCTACAACCTTTCCTCTTGCTACTCATGGTGTTCCCTTTGCTGGGGGACCAGAATGGATGGGCCCTCCTTATTTCTCCAGGTGGAAAGGAGAGTCCTTCTCTTAAACAGCAGGTGAGATCCTATTTTGATGTAGCATTCTAGTGGCAAAGAGGTTGCTTCTTATTATGATGTGATCTACGATACCTGTGTTTAGGCGTCCCACCTTTTGGTAGTGGAAGAGGTACTCAGTAAAATTATTATAATGGGCAAAGTTAACTGGGGAGAATGTGTAATTAAATATATTCTAGGAAGAAGCTTCTGTGATGAGCTTGTCTCACTGAGAACAACTAATATGGGACCTCATGTTCTTGAAATCAGCATAAGTGACTTGTGGGTGGAAAAGAGAAAATCTGTCTTATGTTTGAAAATTTGTTTATTTTGAAGGTACTGTAAATCATCAGTGATCCTCAGAAATGGCAGTAATTTGACCCCGGGACACTAGAAGCAGCAGGTAAGAAGAAAATCTCTCTTATATTTGAAATTTTGTTTATTCTGAAGGGACTGTAAATCACCAGGGATGCTCAGATGTGGTGGTGGTTTGGCCTCGGGAGAGAACCATTTGCTTGTAGGTGCATGAAGATTGTTAGCCTTGAGAATATGCATCACTACTTATTTTTGATTTTTCCTCTTGGTAGGAGGGACAGGGAAGCATAGCTTGGAGCATAGCACTTTCTGCCTTTAATTTTGAAACTCCAGTAGCTTTAGGACCTGCTTTTTGCTGGTGAGGATTCGATCCATTTGATCTTTTGTGACTGATGATATCTTAAGTTTGCCATCTTCCTGCTCTGTAAATGCTGGCTCTGGTTGGCTGAGAATGTGTCTGTAGCCTTCTCTGCCAGTGGCTGCTGCGAAGGGCAGGCTGGGCTTCTCTCTGTGCTGTCCCCAGGACCGTGCCTGTTTTTTCTTGCTCTGATGAGGACTGGAGTTTAACCATACCTTGTCTCTGAGTTGTCAAGGGGATTTATTTATCAGCTTTGCTCAGCGTTGTTTTTTATGAATTTAGTTGCTTTTAAGAACTTAGTTGCTTTCTCAGCCAATGTGATTTTGTACTGCACGCCACTTCAATTTAACTTTCCCTCAGATGCAACTTTTCTTCGTTTTGCAAACTCCAGTGAAGGATGATGTTGCAGACCACATCTCTGACATGTATCACAGATTTCAAAGCACTTTTAGAAAGAGATGAGTAGCTATTTTCTAATGGTGCAATTAGGCACAGAATAGCAAAGTGATTAACTTCTCATTTCCCTTCCCTCCACCCCTTGTAATGAATCCAGGTCTTTGGTCCAGGTCAAACTCCATCTAGAATGGTTGGAGCAAGCTAGGAATGAAGCATCTTTAGAGACTTTTTACCTCCCGAATACACATTGTCTTCCCCTTGGCGTTTAAAAAAAAAAAAAGCAGACTCAGAAATATTCTTGCACCTGAAACATACAGCCTTGTTTGAAAGTCTCCATGAATTTTTATTTAAAAGTGATGACAGCCTGGAGATTTTTTATTTGTTGGGAACTTTTCTTTTTCTGCTAAGTAGCAGCTGTGCGTGTGCGTGCTGTGAGGAAGGGAGGAGAATGTATTTCCTATTTGGCACATGATTATTATTGGGGATGGTACAGGACTCACAGAAAGCAAAAAAGGAATTGCTAAAAATAAATGAATCCTGTCATATGACTGGAAGGCTTCAAGCAGACTGCCCTCAAGCAGACTTGGGATCTTCCAGCTGCTGGCTGCAGGGGCAGCTCTCCCAGCAGGAACTGAAAAGTGTTGCTGGAGAGATGCCAAAGAGGTGGTGCTCTGGCCAGTGAGGCTGTCAGCTCCCAAATCCCTTATCGGTCTCCACTGCTAAATGGATTGCTAGAGAAATAAATCAGAGGAAGGGAAATTCTTTGAGAAAGAAAAAGGAGGATTTAATGTACTTGAACTGTTGCAGAAGAATAGTGCAAAAGCAGTGCTGTGAGGAAGTGTTGCTGGAGGAAAGTCTAGTTGCAGTCTGCTCTCTTAAATATTGTCGATTGCTGCAGTACCTTATAGGTGATACGCAGGTTGCTCTGCCAGACTGGTGGGTGAGAAATATTTCTTCTGCAAACAAGAACGTGGTATCAACCCAAGCTGAGACTTTCAGAGTGTGTGTTTGTTATAGGGGAGAGGAGAGGAAACCTGTTCCAAAGACCACCTACAGGGAAGTTTATTTTCTCTATCTCAAATCTATATTCTGTAGACCAATGCTAGGGCCACTAAGAGGCTTACAGAATGATACCCTGAGCACCCATAATACTGAGTCCAGGGCAGATTTTGGCCTCATTTCCACAAGAGTTGAATTCCCAGCTGCTGCACTGAAGCCACTGCGGCTACCACTAATATCAGTACATTTTGGGAGAGAGCCCAAGGAGGACTTCTGCTTCCAGGGCCTTGCAAATCTGCAGTCCCTATGGCAAACAAGCTTATCATGAAATTGAGTAGCTTGAAAACAGCGGTGGACTTGGCAGTGTTAGGTTTACGATTGGACTCTATGATCTTAAGGGTCTTTTCCAACCTAGGTGATTCTATAACTGTATGAAAATCTGTTCGTGTGAGTGTCTTCTGTGTTAATATGCTGCCGAAAACATTGTCAGCCAGTGACACCATCTGTTGTGGCTTGTTGGATGAATTTGTGATCTTAAAAGCATTTAATTCCCCATCATTCCCTCACCACAACAACTCTTCCTGTAGCAGTTACAGGTCAAACCATAAGTGCAGTATTGATGTATGTGAAATAAAAGCAATCCTGGTCCCCATATCCCTACAGAATTCATTTCATACCTAGCCTGATGGAGAGGTAATTTCTCCTAGAAACGATGACTTAAAGTTTGGCCATTTGGTATAGTTCCAAGAGGCACACAGTACGTTTGGCTGGGAATTAATGCAGGAAAGGACTTTCAGACATTTTAACAGGGCAGAACACTTGAAGGAATTGGAAGGTATTCTTGAGAACATTCAATGTCGCCCTAAATTAGGCCATAAAAAGTAAGTGCTTTTTAAAAGCAATTTTGCACAGTAGGGTCTGCATTGTCAGAGCTTCCTAGTGATTTAGAGGTTCTCCTTCCGTGTGACTCCTGCAAGGATTCAAGAAATGGGAGTCTGGCTGCTGTGAAAAATACCCTTGTCTTTAAATTTAGAGGAAAGTTATATATATATATGTGATAAACATCGATAAACCAGAGCCCATAAAACTGGGAGTCTGACAGCAGAGGTGTAAAGCACTGTCATGTGAAGAGTAAACCTGGATTTTAACCCTTTTGGCTTCACATGATACTGAGCATAAAGGTTGCTAGTATTCTGATGCTTTTCCCTGGTCTGGGTTGTGGTACTTACTTTTTTTTTGGAGGATCACACTAAATGTGATAAACAAGAGAAAATTCCATAGCACAGAAGTGTCTCATTTGTCATAAAGCTCCTTTTTTTTTTTTTTTTTTTTCTTGTTCTTTCTATTACATCATTTGAGTGATCCTCCATGCTGCCACTTGGTTTCCAGCATTTCCTGAGCACTCATGAAAAACAGTAGTGCCAAGGCTCAACAGGCCATTTTATTGAAATAAAAGTGGTGTAGAGCCTCACCCACGTACAGCTGCATTTCTTGAGTTTGATAATCCAGAGGTGGATTTTCTAGAAAGATGCCCTAACAGGAAAGCTACTAACTAAGTCTTGGACTTGTCTTTTCTCTAACCCTTTTCTGAGGATGGACAGCTGGGAATCTTGCATTCCTCAAGGCTGGGAATAAAAGGAGGGAAGAAATCCACCGGCAAAGACTTGGTCAAGTACAAATCTTGTACCTGCACTTGTGAAAGTCACAGCTGCCTTCAACATGCACACATCTAGATCTGTTAAAACTTCTTGAGGTTTAATGTGAGCAAGGGCTTTCCTGATTTCATCTCCAGAGAAGACTGCAATTTTAAAAGAAAAAAAAAAATCTGGTTAGGAAATGCAGTATTCTGGAATGCGTTGGTACTTGCCCTAATCGTCAAGTGTTGTGCAGGCAGAAGTGCATGCCACATGACAGGCAGCGATTTCATGAATGGCCTCTGAGCTTGACTTTTGTGAGAGCAGTCAGGATGAGCAGTGGTTATGTTCTGACACTGATGGATAAGAGTTCCCATTTAAGTACTCTGGTCATGGTGAGGCATAGGCACCAGCACTCCTAGGATGCTCAGTACAAGCAGAAATAAAATAGGGCAGCTAAGTGGATATGATGAAACTGCATAAAACTCAATGAAGTGACAGGCATCCAACTGCAATTGGTTTTGCTCCATAAACTCCATATAAGCTGTGAATGCTTATGAATGGAATGATCAATCTCCTATGTGTCTGGTCTAAAAGAGTGCAACAGACTTGTCTCCCGGTGAGCATGTTTTGTGCCAGAATATTGCAACACTAAATGCTGTCTGTGATGCTGTTCATCTTGTGAAGAGCTGCAGGCTTACCACCACTTTGCTTGCTGCTGAGTCAGGAAACGGGAGGGAATGGCCAGGAGTTGTATTTTTCTTGAATGCATATAAATTGTCTACATGACTGTTTCCTGTATGGTCTTTGTGACACGTTATGCTCCACATAAGAGTTGAGAGACACATGCAGAAGACCTCTCAGTGAATATCTTTTCCATTATTAGCCTTAGCTCTCCTCTTGTCACACAAGTTGGAAGAAAGTCATCTAAACCTTTTGAACCCCTCTTACTAGGAAGTGGGGAAAAGGAAAAGCCAGCTTGTTTTTTCACTATTTTAAGTAATCTGGGAGCTGGAGTAAGTATATATGCACAGCCTACAGCAAGATCCCACAAGTATCTTTTCCATTAGAAATCGGGCTAAAAACACAACCAGACTTTTATGACTGTTCTGTTACCATTTATCTATTCAGACTAATCAGACTAAATTCTCTGGAGCAGGCTTTTGTATTTTTGGTAACGCTGAAGATACTTGTCCTTAATAAATGAATAAATGACCCTGTGGATGTATCCTGAAAGTATACATCCTCATCTTCCTATTTCCAGTCTTTCCTCATCTCTGTTCTTGCCTCTAGGCACTTTTACTATGTCTCCAGCTTCTCTCTCCTCCTAGCTTCCTCAGGTGTTTTAGCTTATTTTTTAGTTTAGTTTTAGCTTTAGTTTTTTGACTCACAGAATCTCAAGGGTTGGAAGGGACCTCAGGAGCTCACCCAGTCCAACCCCCCTGCTAAAGCAGGCTCTCCTAGAGCATGTTACACAGGACTTCATCCAGGCGGGCTTTGAATATCTCCAGAGAAGGAGACTCCACAGCCCCCCTGGGCAGCCTGTTCCAGTGCTCCGTCACCCTCAGAGTAAAGAAGTTTAGTCATACTTACTGGCTTGTTTGATCAGACATGCAGATTGCAGAAAGCAATCAAAACATTTTCTTGACAGCCTGAGAAATTATATCCCTAGCAACCTTATCCATCAATACTATATTCAAAATAGACATGAGGACACTTTGCAAATAAAACATCACGAAGGATCTCTATAAGAAAGAAATATCACGCTTTTCTAAATTAGTCTTCTGGGAGAATATGCTGTTAGATGGGACTTTGTAGCTGGTCAGTCCCTGGATGACTCAGTTACTCCTTGTTGGGAAGTAGTAGTGCCTTTGCTGGTGATACACATCCCCACATGTGCCTCCTTGCCATTGCTTGCCTTCACCTCCTCTCTCAAGGGTTCCTGAAGGAAGTGGTAGGAGTCCTCTGGTTCATTGGGTGCCCTGCCAAAGCCTCATTCATAGTAGGCTGCTATAACCGTGAAGCCCTGCCTTGCCATCTTCATTTATGTAGCTGCAGATACAGCCCATTCCCGCTGACTGGCAGCTGGACCCTGGCAACATCCAAGAGTCTGCATGCTCTGCTGCATTCCAAATATTCAAGCTAGGAGGTCTGGGTCTCCTTTACTTCTGCTCTGTTACTACTTTAGTGCTCTCTAGAATCAAAGGAAAACATTGGTAACAACTCATTTTTATGTGGTTGTTGTGGTTTAACCCCAGCCAGCAACTAACTACCAGCTGCTCACTCACTCTCCCTCGGTAGGATGGGGGAGAGAATCGGAAGGGTAAAAGTAGGAAAACTCGTGGGTTGAGATAAAGACAGTTTAAGAGGGAAAGCAAAAGCCATGCACGCAAACAAAGCAAAATAAGGAATTCATTCCCTGCTTCCCATCAGCAGGCAGGTGTCCAGCCATCTCCAGGAAAGCAGGGCTCCAGCATGCTTAATGGTTACTTTGGAAGACAAAACACCATCACTCCAAACGTCCCCTTCTTCCTTCTGCCCCAGCTCTATGTGCTGAGTGTGACATCATATGGTATGGGATATCCCTGGGGTCAGCTGTCCTGGCTGTGTCCCCTCCCAGCTCCTTGTGCCCCTTGCCTGCTTGCTGGTGGGGTGAGAAGCAGAAAAGGCCCTGACCCTCTGTAAGCCCTGCTCAGCAATGACTAAAATGTCTCTATGTTATCCACGCTGTTTCCAGCACAAATCTAAAACACAGCCCCATACTAGCTACTATAAAGAAAATTAACTCTACCTCTGCCAAAACCAGCACCGTGGCTCAACAACTTTAATAAAAGTGTTTTGTTTCTCTGCAAAAACAAATAGAGACCATCACAACCCCATGTCCTTACACTCTGTTGTTAAACAGAAGAGTTTGCCTCCTTTGGTAACAGGGCTTTATTCAAATTATTTTAAGCATGTAACTTGCCTCATTGAATCGAGTCACAGCTGCCTAAAGCACCCTCTGGCTGGCATCTCTCTCCCACTGTCTTTTACACAGTTTTCTTATCCCCTTAACTTCTCTGTTGGTTAGTCCACTCCTGGCCATCAACTTTAATCTGCTTTTGCCTCCGTTGTCTTTGGGTCAGCTATAGTGCCACCTGCCTTGCTGTTCCTGGGATACTAATATGAATAGGAACTGGCTCATATAAGGGACAACACTAAGGCTAAGCTCAGTAGAGGCTTCAGTGGGTTAAGAAAACAATGTGGAGAGGAATTAGTGCAGGGCAGCATGACACTGGCCTTTCCCAGAGTCTCAGTGAAAAGCCCTTTCAGAGCAATTTAATTTCCTCTGTCAGTGGATGGACTGGATGACCCAGGGGACAAGGGACCTCTTAGTTCTAGCGTATACCTTTGCTGCTCTGGGTCAGCTTACAGGATTTAAACTTTTCTGAAAATGTGCACACAGACAAAAAAAGGGGGGAAAAAAAGTCAGCCTGGTAAATAACATTCTCTTCCCCATCAAGTGCTTAACAGGAAAGAACAAGACACAAGCACAGCTCAAAAAGTCTTATTCTAATCTCTAATGACATATCAAGCCAGCAACAGGCAGAGGAGGAGCTCTTAAGCACAACAGCCAAAAGCAAAAGAGAACAGAGTAATTTTTTATATCTCTAGTACTTCTGTCATGTCTATTAGGGTAGCTCTGAATTGTTACAGTAGTAGCTGTGCCTTGCAGCTCTGCCACTGAATCAGGATCTTTTCTGACTCCATCTCTAAGTCCCAGCTGCAGTCTACATGTGGGCTTTGTAGCAACACAGCTAAATTAGTGCAAACTGGAAGTGTACATTCACGCTTTACGTGGCTGCAGTTCAGGACATGGGCAACTAGGCAATCCACAAACAACTGTGGCAACTGAATGTTTTCCAAAGCACTGGCTTGTTGGTTATCTTATCTTCTGTCCCTCTGCCAAGTGATCAGCAGTGTGAGTGCTCCCCAAGCCATGCCAATCAAAATGGGCTGGCAAACCCCTGGTAGTATATGCTTGAAGTACATCCAGAGAGAGAGAGAGAGAGAGTGCCCTGGGTACACCCTTGCTGTTACTACTCTTCAGGCTATCCTATAATGCAAGATGCCCTTGATACTTACTTAAACTCTTGCACTTGGGGGGGGCAAAAAAATCTGACAACACAAATCTTTGCAAGAGAAGGACAGCAGGCCAGGAAGGTACCGCACTCTTCTGGGTTAGAAAGAGTCCCTCCTGAGGAGTAACTTCATAGCTTTGTTTAGCCATGTATTGCTGAACTCCATCTGGAAAAATCACTGGGTAAAATTTTCTGGCCTGAGGTACTGCAGTCAAGAGATCAGAATAAAATGATTTCAGTTGCCCTGTCTAGCTGAAGTCTCTTAGGGAAAACTATGAAGCAATACAGCATCCAATCTCTGCTTTGTGAGTGATCCAGGGAGCTGTAAAGAGATATGGGGAACCGGCTGCCGTTAACATCTTGGTCTGCTCCCACCAGGCATACAGGAAAACCATACAACTGACAAGTTATTTTAACAAGGTGGTGAAGGGTAGGCAGAAACTCAGCAATGTGCATACAAAGTATTGAGATAATGAAAAAGTCAAATTAAGAGCATAAATCAGGTACCTCATGGTTTAATCATGAGGGCTGGCAGAACTACAATATCCTTTACAACAGCAGATGTCTCTGCAATGGCAGTGCCTTGAAGGATCTTTTCGCTGGAGGAATCGAGATGAATTCTGACGCCCCAGACAAATCTACACAGGGCTTTTCCTATTGGCTTTTGTGACCATCTTAAATTTGAATCAGCACTTGTTTCCGTATCAGGAATGAGTCCAAGAACGGTGTCAGTGGTTTGTGTTTTGTGCCAGCTTTGCAATGTCTTGATGGCAAAAGCTGTTCTTTTCCCAGTTGCCTAGGTCTTTGGTTCTGGAAATTTTAATTGGACGTGAGCATAGTAATCCTCTGTCAGCCATGCAACCCTTTATCTATTCATCTTGCCAAAAAAGCGGAAAAAAAAAAAAAAGCAGCATATACAGGAGAAATGAATGAGATCAAACCCAAGAACAGCATCCTACCTTGCCTATCCTGGCAAGAACTCAGCATATCTTTAATTTCTATCCCCAAGGCTTTCATAGAATGCCAGCTTACAAACCTACCCTGTTATGCCCTGCTCATGAGAGGTCTCTTAGGAGAGGAAACGGACTCAGCAACAGACCAGCTGCTTTCTCTGTGTCACTCTTATGGTGTGGCAGCGTGTCCTGCAGTCAGGCGCTGAAGACTAAATACTTCCAGTAAGGGAGAGGAAGGTCAGGTTTTTTGAAGCTGTCATTAGAAACCCCTTTGGAGAGCTGTGTAAACAAACCCCTCTGCTGAAAGGTGGTCATTAGAAGTGAGCACGCTGTTTGTGCATTAGAGAAAGTTCAGAGCATGTCTGAAAGGAGGAAAAAAAATGAGTGCCATCTGAGGCTGGATTAGAACATGATTAGAACCTTTTTGCCACTCAAAGAAAGTCACAATCTCTAATGTTAAAGGGATCGCCTCCTCTAATTTAATTAATATTTTTTTGTTGTTTAAAATGCTGAACTCTTACCTATTGTTGACTTGGACTTAACTGAAGTTTCAGAACCTCAATTGTTTCTCATTTAATTTTAATCTGATCTTGATATTCTTGGGATGTCATGTCTTGGCTACAGTTCAAACCAGTGCTGTGAGCAGCACCTACAGGAACACCTTCCTCCTTAACACAGGAACAGTTTGGGCTACCTGCAGCTCAGTTTACATTCCTTTTTTTAATGTTGAGCAGGATCTAAACTGGCCCTGTGCTTGCAATAATTTCCACTGCGATCATCTGTTGGATCTGCAGAATTTGTGGGTAGAAAATAGCTGGTGGAGCTGTAATCCAAAGGTCACGTCCCTGCGGTTTGTTCACTGGCACCCTGTTGCCATCAATTTTGAGCGTTCTGGTTGCTGGGCTAACAGGAGGCCCAGGCAACTGTGGTTTTGGGCACAGTGTCAGAATCTTTCAAATAAGACCTGGTCAGATATGGCTCCTAAAATACAACATGAGCCACCAAACCTGTTACCCTCAGCAGACTTAGCATCTGGATATGTTTTGGTCACATTACCATGCTTAAGCATCCAGTTATAATCATTGGATAAGGTCCCTCCTTCCTCATCAGAGCCTCATAAAACAACTCAGAATGACACTCATTTAATGTATCTCATCCTGCAGTGCAAAGTACATTAAGAGCTGTTTATGAAGAATTCCCATCCTTCCTGTCTATTACACCGTTTGGCTGCAGAGGGACCAGCCAGCCCTGTGCCATGGGCAGTGGTGAATTGTATGTCACCATACAGCATAGGAGGGGCTTCAATACCTGGCAAACCCTGAACTGCAGATTCAGACATAGCCGGCATCAGAGCAAGGAAGAGAGGTAAATGCTGAAGTGTCCAACTATGTAGGGTGGCTATCTGCAGGGTGGCCCTCCTGACCTCCACTGTCTGGGGGAAGCCTCTCACTCCTCACACCAAATGTCTATTTGCACTGAAGGTGCAGCAGAGAATTCTACTCTGGGGAGGAAGAGCAATGTTTTAAGCCAGGGAGGAGCTTTCTCTTACAGCTGCCCTTTTAAAAGATCTTTTATCTATATTATTTATTATCATATTATTTAATGTGAAAGGCCACTTCAGCCCTAGGCTCTAGCAATTAGCACTAATAGGTGATTAGACAGCAGAGGCAGTACATAAGGACCGTGTTCGTTATGCGCGGACATGTGCACCACATTTATCTGCTGTCTGCAACCTGCCACTGTCGACGAACAGCCACCGCCGTGTTGCAGGGCCATTAGATACCTCAGACCGTTCTGCTCAGTGCTTTGTATGCAGTTATCTGAACAGTCAGCTCTTTTGAAATATGGCTGTATATTTTGCCTGTTACACACACATGCATGAGCACACACACACAGAGTAATAGGAAGCCCTCACCCAGGCTTAGTTGGATTCCAGATAGTGGGTTTTTTTTATATAATGGATATGGCTACCAAAACATGGCAAGTCTTGCTTCTTGCACAACTCTGCCTGGCAGCTCAGAGACCAACCAAGTTGAACACCACCAGGGGGCTCAGAAAAATGTTTTGAGTGCTAATACCCTTGTTCTAGGCAGAACAGGCTGTGAAACATATGGAAAAGGGAGAGAGTGCTCACAGCTGCAAATACTTGGAGGACCTACTGAGGTACGGTAGTCTCTAGAATTTAATTTGAGACCTGTTCTAGCATGGAGAAAGAGGAACTGGCATTTCATTTCCAAAGACCTCCCTTCTAGCCTTTGTGTCTCCTTGATACTTTCTGCTGTGTGTAGGTTGGTCTACTGTATTAACAACCAGATACCTTCAGTAAGCACCCAGTTAAGGTCCGAAGCACTGGTCAGTGCTGGGGGCAGAGGGGCAGCAGGGGATGTGCCTGCAGGCTGCTGTTCTACTCAGCATGTAGTGAGGCTGGAGGGGAGGGAATTGGAGCTCCCACAGTGTCAGGTTAATTAAGGGCAGTTCCAAGTACCTGTTTCTTTCCAGTGACTATATTAAGCTTCCTAAATTAGGCTTAGAAAATTAGGTAGCATCTTCTCTGTCAGGTTGCCTGGCTTTGTGCAGGAAGCAGTGCTCTTGGTAGAGATGTAGCAGGACTGAAGAGGCAGCCTGCTGCAGCAGTGCTGCTGTCCCCACTGAGGACCTCTTGCTCTGCGCCTGCAGACTAAATGCTGTGAGGTGCAACTGGGGCAGCACAGTGTGGTGCAGTGTCACCAGCTGATCTTCCAGCAGAGGCACCTGGAAACAGCTTCTGGAGACCAAGCTCTTTCCTTAGCTTTGTATTGGAAATACGGTTTGTTGAATTTCCAAAAGCTTTTGTATCTGAGAAAATCACTGCAAAGTGTGCCAAAGCCACCTTCTCCTCAGCAGCTGAATTCTGTCAGGGAAATGTCTCCAGAGCTTCAGAATGCTCAGGGTGGAAAACGAATAGCAGCTGACTTGAAGCATTTACTACACTGGCTGGTATTTTGACCTGCTTGTTGGACTCTGCGTGAGAAATCCATGCATGGGAACACTAAAGAGTGTAAAACAAATGCAATACTACAGATCCTTTCTGTCCCAAAGAAATATGGCACCAAGTAGGGAAGCAGCTTGCAATGTGCTCTCAGGATAAAATACATCTTTCTGCTGGCAATATTTGTCAGTCAGGCATTCCTTGGCAAGCCAGAATTAACAGTCATAAACAAATGAGACACATGAAACAACGCTGCTTGCGACACTGGGTAACTTGGGAAGTACTGAGGGAGGACTTTCCTCTGGCAAACTCACTGAATTCCTTTCACTCCTACCTTTCAGGCGAACCTCTTCATTTTTGGATCCAGAAGGATCTGAAATGATTCTCATTGTGTATTGCTGGAGATCACAGCCTCATGCACTGTGGTTTTGAACATGAGAGGTGGAACACCTTACTGCTTTGGACATCAAGAAGTTAGTGGCTACTTTAAGTTTGGAAGAGGTGTCATGGAGCTACTAGGAAATTTGAAGTCCAAGGGTAGAGTTTGGAATAGGAAATTTGCAGTCGTTGTTTTCTTCATTAGTTTCTCCTAATGAAGCAAGCAGCTTGATCTGTTGCTGGCCTTGTGATGGCCGCAAAATAGTGATGCCTTGAATTTGTATATCATACTTCAAAATATCTAATTTGTACAAAGATAACCAGAAGAAGAAACTTTTTTTTATTCCACTTTGGGCTTAATCTCTTTCTGCTCCCATTGCTTCTCACAGAGAAAAGTGTCTGGCAAAACTGTTGTTCACAGAGCAGCACAGCAGCTCTGACTGCTATGGTGACAAATATAAGCAAAGGTGGCAGTCTAAATGTGACAAACAGACCTTGTAATAGCCTTTGAAACAGGGAAACGTTTCTTGCAAAGGACTCTGTCCTTAGCCTATTTGAAGAGGCAAAAATGTACTTACTCCAGCTGAGCCAGTGCTGTGGATTTGGCCTTGGCTGCGTTATATCTGTCTTTGGAACATAAAATATCTGGAATAAGATTCCCCCTCTGCCTGCTTTCACACCCAAATGAGGTCTCTTTGCTTTTGGAGTCTATCCTTCTCTCTCACGGTTCAGAGAGCATCAACAGGAGCAGATAGTGCATTTCATCCCATTTAGTCAGGTTCAAATCCTGGTAAGAATATTTCTTACTTTAACCCAATTTCTATTCAGTATTACTCCCCTCTTATCAGCTGGTTTTGTAACCGTCAGGATAACCCTAGTTCCTATGTCTGCCATATCAAAATCCCACACTCCAACATATGACTGCTTGAGAATGGTGATGTCCTCTTCCTAAAGAACAAAGATAAGCAAGTGTATCTCATCTTTATAGCCATTCAAATAGGGCTGTGTGAGGACACAGAGGCAATGCCTATCCTGGTTTTCTGAAGATAACACAGTTTCTTTCTTATAGGAAGTAATTTGGGAATTACACACGTCATTTAATTTTCTTTTACTGGATGTTTTGTCCAAGATCTGCTCTCCTCTCCACTCTTACGCTCTGCAGAGAAAACATAACAGAGAGCAGCCTGGGAAAAAAAGCAGAATATTAAGTGATTCAGGAATCCTCAGGGGAAATCTCTGCTTTAACTGCAGAGTCATCACCAGAAAAAATTGTAAATCACTTATTCTGTGCCTTCCTCTCAATGTCTTTCTATTTAAAAATGTAATTAGATCTGCATGTTCCTTGTTTTTAATTTTAATTATGTGTCTGGAACTGCATTGTTAAGGTTGTTCAATATCAGTTTCTAAATGAAAATAAGTGTTCTATCCTGCATATCACTGCAGCTTATTCCATTTTAGATCAGGGAAATTTATTATTTAAGAACTCCAGCTTTTCATGATATCTAATACATTTTTTTTTACTAGATTTTTTGTTAGGGATTTCTACCTGAAGAGGTTCGTGTTATTTACAGGGAGTTTGATAACAGACAGACCTTGCAATCCTCAAAATTTCCAGTGTTTAGAAAGAATGGAAGACACCAAAGTTGAGCAAAGCATTTTATTTGCTAACTTACTATGCAATAAGACCTCACACCAGCATCTCTGACCTGAGAGTGCACAGTATGAGGAGTTGCATAAACACTGAAGGAAAATACATGCAGTTCCTGCCTTCATATAAAGAGGCTAAAATGTAACAAACTGCAGACGTTATAGGTATATCCAAAGATACTTCTGTAAAAACTGCCTTGCAGACTTGTTTATTTAGATGTGTTGGTAGAGACCTCAAAAGTTAGTGACAGAATAGAGGTGCTTTGAAGTAATCTGAATCTGTAAGTGTGTTAGACTTTAGCACAACTGTGATTCCAAAAAAGCAAGAAACAAGGAAGGAAAGGCTGTCGTGGTGTTTTGCAGATGTCATGCCAGAGGCAGCTTTTAAGGAGCTGCTTTTTTTTTTTTTTGTCCACGGTGATCTGGACTGAGCTGGGATCCATTGTTCTGAGTATGGAGGCAAGAAGAGGAAATAAGTGATATAGCTTATGGCCAAGAAAGATCTACCATCTCATCAGTTTTCTCTGATTCTTAAATCCCTTGCCTGTCTTCAGTCTTGGCCTTATTGCTCTCCCCACCAGTGTTCTCTGACACAAGTAACATCAGGCTCCAGGCTTGTCTGTCTGCTGTCTGAGTCGTTGCATGATTCAGTGGGTCTAGCTCTCCAAGTTCTGCACTATACTTCATTTGTTTTATGCTCCCTAATGGAGTTCAAGCCAGGTCAGCAGCTACACCCAGAATTAAATGTGACACACTTCATGTCACCGTGGGGAGTTCTAATTCTTTATGAAATACCACTCCGTACAGGGCCCCTTTGGAAGTGGCATACACTCAGCTTCTTGGCCATCTGGCCACGGCTGTCTGCGGATGTTGAATAATAAATATAATCTGCACATTTAATTTAAAAGCTGCAGGCACACATGACCGTGTATATAACTGCAGTTCCCTGAGGGCCGGAGATGTAGCCCGAGAGTGCTGGTGGCTCTGTAGCCTCCAAGACACCATTGTCACATAACTAGCAAGACCCAAATCTTACAGGGTTGCTGCACTGGATACACATAGACCATCAGCCTTTGCATCCCTATGGATAAAACACATTGCAGAAGTGCTAGATGTCTCTAACTTCTAAAACCATGTTCTTCTCAATTTGCATGCACAAGAAAATATGGAGCTACTCTGTTCCCTAAAAAGCATGGCTGTGGTACAAGCTACAACAGGGGTGAAATTTCCAGGGCCTTTTCTGATGCATGAAGTATAAACACGTAGCAAAACACTGTGCTTCTTGCCCCTGAGAACTTTGGCTGGAACATCTGACTATCTGTAAGGAGTTACAAACTGGATTATTACTGCAAGCAAACAGTATAAAGACCTCTGATTATGTCTTGGGCTCTCTGGAAAAACACAATTTCAGTATATTAATCTCAGAACGCAGTGCCAGTTGAATCACATTTAACTCCAAGTGCAGAGAGAGGGGTAAAAGGTAATCACTTTTAAAATAATGAGACTGACTAATAAAACCTGCAGACCTGCCAGATAAGTGCTGTATCCATGTACCAGAGCCCTGCCCTTTCCAGTTCCATTCCAACTAGTCACTTCGCAAGTCCCCATGCTCATCTAACCCTCTTTGTTATGCCGCTGGTACATCTAGACTATTAAGCAGGGAAGTGTTTTATTCCTTTGAATGAGAGTTGCTCCACCTGCTCATCTAGAGGAGTTTCCCTTCTGAAGCATATCCATGATTTGCAGGGAGATAGATGGCACTTTATAACTATTAATTTAATGAGCTTATTCCAACATCACCCAAGCAAGGTAAAATTTACATCACTTACCTTGTGAGAACGCAAGAAACCTGAGGTGATTAGGGCCTCAACTCAGCAAAGGTGTTTTAACATGGGTCTGACTTCAAGAGATTTGAAGCCTGCTTTAAAACAAGGAATGTAATAAAGGAGTTGTAAATTAATTACACTGCATACTTCAGGATCTTTTATTCTTTGCTGCTGGCAGTGGTGTAGTTTGGGGTTTTTTAAACAAAACAAAAAACAATAGACAGAAATAGTGAACACTGACGTAGGCAGAAAATTTTCGGAGAAATGAATATATGCCATTAACTGGAAACGTCTCACACTTTTTTTTTTTTTTTTGGGTGACACTGGTCCCCAAGGGGCCTATTCTATTCCCTTTGTTTTCTAGTGCAAGAAGTAGAAATGCTGGTCGTGCACTGGTAGATTTTAGGACCAGAAAAAACCCACTGATAACCTATTTTTCAGCCCTGTAGGAAAAAGAACACAGGATCCTGGTGTGATCTTTCTGCACAGTTTCAAATTTGGGACCATTTTCATGTTAGGCAACCACAACAACTTCTAAGTTACAGGGCCAAGCTATGTTTTAGAGAGGTCAAAGAAAAGCTTATTTCTCAACTACATAGCTTCAGCCTCTTTCCTTTGCCTTATTATTTTGATCCAAACCCTTCTGTTCGTTGCAATCCACGCTCTGATGCAGCTCCCCAATCTTTGTCCTGCCATGTGTCTGCCTTGCACTAGTTTTCCCAGCAAGCCACCTTAAGCGTATACATCTTAATGTTTTCCTCTGCATGACCCCAGTGTTGTCTCAAATCTTTTTCTTGCCCTGTGATGCTTCTTATAGGCAAAGTCCTTTCTTAATCCT
Source organism: Egretta garzetta (assembly GCF_000687185.1). Classification (NCBI taxonomy): domain Eukaryota; kingdom Metazoa; phylum Chordata; class Aves; order Pelecaniformes; family Ardeidae; genus Egretta; species Egretta garzetta. The sequence goes on along the minus strand of NW_009259602.1, from coordinate 392,395 downwards.
TGTAGCTTTCACAGCTTGGTGAGTTTTCTGAATTTATCTGTAGGCTATCAAATGAAGGTACATCCTCTGGCTCCCTCCCTTTCCGCCCTCTTAATCCTCTCTCTTTACAGAGAAACATATAAAGTCGTCTTCCTCTTCAAACAACGTGGCCTAGCAAATATAATAATAGTTGCAGTAGGTGTTATAGGAACAAAAAGTGAAGGTACTTAGTAAGAATCCAATGCCCATTTGTCTCTGGGATGCTTCTAGTTTAGATATTTATGCTTTGCAAAAGAGAATCAATTGCCACCCGTTAGCAATTCCTCTCAGACGCTCTGAGGTGGCTGGACAGGGCTGTGAGATGCCTGAGCAGCTGTGAGCTGCTGCGCTGAGCTGCATTATGTTTTGTGCCCAGTCATGTAACCTTTCAGAGCTGTCCGTTGTCTCCCAGTATTACATTTCTCATTATCTGCCTGCTTAGAAACAGTGTCTTTCAGGGCCTGGGCTACTTGACTCAGATTTTGTTCAACAAATGCTTAGGATTCTCTGGGTAATAAACGTTTTCGGTGAACTTGGAGAGAAACGTTAGTGGAAAGGCTTAACTAAGATCATTTGATTAGAAGCTCTGGGAAGGCAATCCATGAATGTGCAGATGGGAAGCATAGTGGTAGTCTCTGTAAAATATTCTCCACCTCATTGGGGCAAGAAAGAAATGGGAGAAACCAGTTCTGGGGTGGTGGTTATATTATCTCCTGCCCTGAGGGTTGCTCCTTGGATCTTGCTCTAAGCCTTTTCCTGGAGCTGGACCTAAAAGCATAATCTAAACAGAGATTGAAGGACATCGAGTTCCCTGGAGTGTGTCCAGAGAAGGGCAACGAAGCTGGTGAGGGGTCTGGAGCACAAGGCTGATGGGGAGCGGCTGGGGGACCTGGGGGTGTTCAGCCTGGAGAAGAAGAGGCTGAGGGGAGACCTTACCGCTCCCTACAACTGCCTGACAGGAGCGGTTAGGGAGGTGGGGGGGTTGGTCTCTTCTCCCAAGTAACAAGCAATAGGATGAGATGAAATGGCCTCAAGTTGCACCAGGGAAGGTTAAGATTGGACATTAGGAAAAATTTCTTCACTGAAAGGGTTATCTGGCACTGGAATGGGCTGCCCAGGGAAGTGGTCAAGTCACCATCCCTGGAAGTATTTAAAAGATGTGTAGAAGCGTTGCTTAGGGATGTGGTTTAGTAGTGGACAGGTATGGTTGGGGTCGATGGTCTTAAAGGCTTTTTCCAACCAAATAATTCTATGATTTGCTTTGAGTTTGTAGTGTTTACCCCATACAACAAGCCTTGTATGTGCCTGTGGGGCTGTCTGAGTGTATAAGGTTACGGATCAGTGCTACCCCAAATAACTAATACCAAAAGAGAGGTATGCCGTGCAGTACTTGGGAAACTTCTCAAACTGCTCATAGGTCCTTTGGAAACAGCCCTGTTAAATTTGACCTGTCAGGTAGTATTCATTCTTCCCTTCCTCCCTGGCGTTTTTTTGATTCCTCCCCTCTCTGCTTAACATCTGTCTGCCATAATCTCTGTAATAGCTATTGAGCCTGTAGAGATTTATAAATGCGAAGGTAAGAGGGAGAGGAGAAAAAGAAAAATTATTTATCTTAACCTCTTCTCATCACATGTACAGACAAGGAGGCCAGGTTCACGTCAGACATTTTTAGCAAATGTGAAATTTTACTAAGTCAACATAAGTAAGCATGAGGCATTTGCAGGTCTACTTTCCTTCTAGAAAGTATGAAATTTTCCTAATTGACAGTTAATGTAAAGTATCTGATAGTTTTCTCTGCAGAATGACATACATAAAGCTTTCAATCACAGTCAGGCAAGGAACCTTCCACTTTCTCCCCTGATCATGTCACAGCAGCTGAATAATTTGGTGTGTCTTGCATAACAATTCTTGCCCTAGTTTGGTTTTATCTTCCTCTTACTACCTCTGCACTGAAGGCAAGTTTTGTTCCCAACTATTTTCATCACAAAAAGGAACAGAGTTTAAAACAAGAAAAATTCTAAGTTTTTCCGAGGACAGCCAAACCATGTAAAGCAAGAAATTTTGCTCACACAAGGAACAATTCTTTAAGAGCCAGGTACCTCCAGTTTCATAGATTTCTGGGTCAGCAAAGCACTGATATGTGAAAGAACAAGTCCTTACAGGATACAATAGTCAGACATGTAAATGCCTCTGCAGTTTCCATTCATCCATCACAGAAAGCTAAACAGAACATTGCTCTTTTGTGTCTATATTCACCTACAGTTTGAGAGCCTGGTAAGGAGTGGACTAAATATTTTTGTGGGAAAGGAGATTACAATCCTGCCACTGGAATTTTTAGCTCAACTTTTATGCTGGAACAGAACTGCAACATACAAAGGCAAAATGTACAGCTCCATGAATCAGCTGCTGCTTTGCATTATAGAGCGTGTCTGGGAATCATTAGTGTACATGACAGAGAGCTTCAGGACCCAAGTCCTGCTTGCAAGTTCTTCCCCACCCCCTCTTTTTATAAGGAATTCATTCTACATAGATTCATGTGTTACAGATCTAAGTTTACTTCCTTGTATTTCCTATGCTCTGAACAGTCCCTCCCTGGTGGGGATTAGACAGCCTACCCGAACATGCAGCATTTCAGAGCTCAGCAAAGTTCCCCTGGAAAAGACGATGGTGATCAGGTGTTGTCATGTAATAGCTGTGCCAGTCTGCTCCCAAAACAGGCTGAAGCTACAGAGAATTGCTCCCAAGTTTTACTTGCATATTGCTTCAAAGAGACTAATAGGAGAAAACTTTATCAGCTGCAGAATATCTGGAATATCTTGGGTATCCTGTGATATCCCCATGTAATATGAAGGGATAAGAGGAAAATCTCTTTCTTCCCCCCTCTGCTTACTGTTGTGATGCTCTTCTGAGCAAGAAACTTTCTGTGACAGAAAGCACCAGACTGATTTCTCTGACCCTGGAAACAGCGCAGCATGTTTCTTTTGCCCTTCTTCCCCTAAAAATGAACTGAGTTCAAGGATCTCAGTCAACATGACTTACCTCCCCATCACAGCCACATCAACTCTACCTTTTTTCTCTTCATCGCCCTTTTTGTGATATGTGTTTCCAACAGCAAATGCTTTTGGAGCAGAGAACTGTTAGCATCCCCTGGAATACAAAAAACCCCATGCCTGAACTTCAGCACAAAATCAATTACCTTTCTCTGCAGTGCTTCTACTGTTATTCTGAAGGAGTTTCAATTTACTGATGTTCTAAAATTGCAACGAGGAGCTTGAGTAATGTAAAGTACAAAACTCTCTCTCTCCTAGTTACAATGCCATATTATATAGGGTGTTGCAGGTACAGTGTAATAAATTCTTGTGAGGAAAGAGTCTGCAAATTTTAAGAGTACTTAAAATGTATCAGCTGGAGAAACACTTTTTCTGTATCTGTGCTTAATAGGGACTGTTTCAGACTTGGGATAAAAAAACTAGGCTTCAGTAACTTAACATATAGCATGGCTGCTTTATAAGACAAGGCAGTAAACATCTGGAAGGAGCTACAAAGGGAAGTATGATATGTTCTGATTTCTTCCAACAGTAAAAGGGGGTGAGAGCATGTTTAGTGACAGACTAACCCTGCACCTTCCCTACTGTGTGTTGCAACACACCCCAAAGCTGTCCTTACAGAGGTCTTTGGGATTCTTGAGTAGCAAGAAGGTAACCTCAGCTCACCTGATGCAAGGTCTTTTGAACAGCATGTGACAGCTCATCACTAGCCTACAACTCCCTCTGAGCAGAATGGGAGAGAGGGATACCTTCCCAGGTGGAGACCTTGGTTTAGAGAGCTGTCATTTCACAGGTTATCCGTTGGTGTAACTCTGTCTCCTTGCTTAACAAGCTGCATCTCAAAACCACGAAGTAAGATCCTACTCCCAGTAATGGAAAATCAAGCACTAGCAGTTGTTGTTTCTTACTGGGCAGGAAAAGAGACCGACCTTCTCAGCTTGCATTCTCTGTGCCACAGGTTAGTAAAGCCGTAGTGCTTATGGAGTAAGTCTGTGGAGGGCAGACTAAACAGGTGACTGTCAGATGAGGCTGCTTTACTACCTTCTGCTGCAGCTTAGCACACTGGAAACAGCGTACACCAAAGGGGACAATCCTGATTTCTTAATACTTTCCTCCCAGTTTTCTGTAACATAAGGGCAGGGAAGAAGATCTTTGTGTCTATCTATATACTATTATTGATTTATCTACATATTTATATTGTGGCTTTATTTTAGTTTACCAAAGGCCATTAAAGGAAATCACCGGTGGGTCTGTGTTTTCCCTAAATGAAAAATTGCTGTGAAACTACAACAGATGCCTCTGACTCCGTAAAGAATCAGCTCCTTATTAGTACAGCTGAAGTGTAGGAGAGCCAGTGGCAAAAATCGAAGCCTGCCGTGAACTTGTTTTCAGGGTCTCAGTAGGTGTCAGTCTCCAAAATGTGCCCATATATCTCCTGACACCTGTCTCCCTCTGACTGGCCTCAGGCCTAGGCTCCACCCTCCCAAACTCACAAACTTAATAATGAATACTGCTGTAAGGAGCATACTTGCTTCAGGATCTAACATGTTCCTCAGGAGCATGATTTGGGCCCAGATGGGTTGAGAAAAGTCAATGCATGTCTATAGTCAATGGAGGTGAAATGTAACTGGGTGTCAGTGTCTCTCTGCAAAAACACACAATACCACCTAAATGCACCTGTATGGCTTCCAGCCACCAAGCACACTCTTCTCTCTCCATCTGTGCTCCCTCCACACTCTTCCCCTGACAGCAATTCATGCTGCTGTTCCATTTATCTTTCCTCACCAGCATGTCTTTACCCTCCTGTGATCATCCTTTTTATGATCCTTCTGTTTATTATTATTCTCTCCCTTGGGAACAGCCTGATGGTGGCTCAGTTTCCTGAGAGTGAATGGGAGTAGCTCTGCTGGCTTCCTGATTTAGCACCTGGAAACAGGGTCTGGCTGAAAGCCTGCGTCAGTGACAGCCCAGCCCAGAGCAGCCCCTGCTGCTGCTGTTGATCGGGCTGGCAACTGTGACACCAGAATGCATTTTCTTCTCTGTCTTCCTCCCTTTTCTGTCAATAAACCTAAGCTGCTTCCACCCTCTAAATGTAGATTATACAGAAAAGAGAGAGAAATGCTTGTCACTTCTCTGCATCCAAATGCAAAATCCAGGGAGACAAAAATCTAAAATTAGAGTGCATCACAGACAGCAGCATCTGAGTAAACTCATTTAATGTTGCTCCAGCAATGGCCCCTAGGGAGGCTGCAAATATACCTGGAAGCAACTGATAATAAATAACACACGAAGGTAGAAACAAAAATAAGCAAAAGATTCTTTTCTGTTCATGCCCAGTAGCAGTCCTATTTGCAGACTTTTTGGTGGTGAAGTCAGCGCACAGCTTATGCTCTTGAAATGATATTTAAAGATGTAAAAATGTATGTGTTGCCTGCAAATAGAAAGGGCATAATTTCTGTATCAGTTCAGGAGAGCATCACAAATTATGCTACCCCTGAATTTCATCTGTTCTGGGTTTTCTTCTCCATTTCAGGCACTGATTTCAAAGCAAAAGGAAAAAAAAATCCCAACAATGGACAAGAGATAGTTTCAGCCTTCCCAAATATCTGAAAAACAAGATTTTTTTTTTTCCCTCTGGAATTTGTATGCATTTGTATTGCATGACAGTGCAAACTTAGAAAGCTCCATGAGCATACAGAAAGTTTCTGCCCAAAACTTTCTAAGTAAATTAATAGTCCAATATTTGTAATCGTCCAGCTCGATGGGTATCTTTCTGTGTAGCACTATCAGATGTGTGTAGATGTTGATTCATTAATATTGACCACTGCATGAAACTGCATTGGCTGATGATATCAATTCTGAAGCTAACTTGTTTTATGGGCCTCACAGAATCTAGGAGCAATGTAAGTCAGTAGATACTATGCTTTCAAGGATGTCCCTAAAACAAGGTTTGAAACTAAACCATTTGCTACTAAACTATTTGTATGTGTTTGCGTCTCCTAAATGAGATACCTTGGTTAAACCTCAAACCAGATTCAAACTTTTGGCTGGATAAGTGTACATCAGAAGAGTCTCTCCTTCCTCTGCAAAGTTACGAACACTAAAAACAGTGACTTTGGAAGAGTGAATAATGTACTATCCTTTATTTGTTAATGCACCAGATTCTTGTAGTGCCCATGTACTTCCAAGGAAATTTTCTAGATATTGGGTATCTTAAGTTTTGAGCTTTACAATCTGAACAAAATGAGGAGGAGGAAAGGGATATTTGACAAGACAGCAATTCACTACCTTAAAATATCTAGCCAGAGGAAGAAGAAAGAAACAAACACACACATATGATTTGAATGCACTTCACTAGTTTACTGTAACTTTAAAAAAATGTGAAGATGTTTTCAGCAGCAGTCAGTGTGAGAAGGACAGACTGAGTTTCCCAGCCAACCTGTTAGAGAGCTGTAGCCATCCCTCACCTGACTCAGAATTTTCTTGGTTCAAGAGAGCTGATTTGTTACACCCACAATGCCAGTTTCTTCCTCCAGCTACAGGTGGAGAGTATGGATTCGTTAAGCCTGGGGGTGTTATAAACTGATGGCCAGCTTTCCCAAGAATTTTTCCAGGCTTATATCTGATGTTGGGCAGAAACTTGACTGTCTTTATTCAAGTCCAATGCCTCAACCTGGTTTCTGTGCAGTGTACAAAGCAAGAGCAATGCAATATTTTAGTAGAAGATGTGATGCTGGTAAATACCCCCCTTGTCTCAAACCATTCAGGAAGTTTACGGGAATTACAAGGAAAACAGAATCCTGGCAGCCTGGGAATAGCTTTTGTCTCGGAATGCAGAGGCTCTCTATTGCATTATTTCCTGATTCTCACCATTTCCTAATTACCTGTCTGCACTAATGGAAACATCAAAGTTATCCAAATGACAGAGCTAGGTGTTTCTCCCACATCTATATGGGGCTAGGGTGCTGTTAGCAGCAAGTGAGGTCTGGACACAGAGAGAACCTGTGGGTGAATAAGAGGAGAAAGGGTCTTTTACACAGGATCCCTATTCTAGCTCCCAGAGATTAAAAGCAGACCTTCTACAATTTTGAAGTTGAGAACTGTTCCTTCTGCAATTGTTTTAGAGCTAAAGTGGGCTTTGAGTGGATACAAATATGTCTTTAAGACTTAAGACATTTAACACAAATTCTATTTTATGCTTTTTATATACCATTAAGTTGCCATTACATGGGTAAATGAATTATACACAGAATCTCATAGTTTCAGTAGAAAAATGGTCTATAGGTCTGACTTCTTGTTAATGTGTTGTCAACACAACAAAAGGGGATATTTAATGCCAATGTTGGCAGATTAACAAATTGCCTTGTCTAATATTACATGGATTGTCACAAAACTGTCAGGGAAATGCTAAAACTGTTATCTTTAACAGAAGCTGAAAATGATCTGGCCTTTGGATTATAGGGAAACTTAATCCAAGAAATGTAGGGCAAATGTCTTTTTTTTTTTTATTTTTTATTTTTTTCCTTCCCTTTTTTAATGCCAGGTGATAAATGGTTTCCTTACAGTGACAGGAAAGTCTGCATGGATGGCAGTAACTCAGGCTGTGCCAGTCAAGGACCTGGTTCCACTTCCACGAGGTTTCTCTCTGCCTCTGTGGGAATACCACTGTCTGCAGCTGTTACCTCCAGTTTTCTCTGGAGCATTTAAGAGGCAAATCAGGCCTTTTCTTGGTTTTCTTCAGTGTGATTTTTATCAGTAAAGTTCTACTATTTTATATCAATAGCCACTCAAATATGGATCTGCCCCCTTGTTTTCTGGGTTAATGCATGGTGGGAAAATGTGTTTACCCCTGTTTGTGCCAGTTCTGCTTACCTCCTGCTTCTGAAAGATTGGATGAGATCCTGCCTTTAACAAGCTTTGGATCTTTCTTCTGAATAGATGATTCTATGCTATTAGGAGGTCCAGGCTCTGTCTGCCAGTGAACAGAGGCTGGATAGGTGCCCTTAGCCACATTCTGGAGAACCCTTGTGTATCAGCTTTCACCTTGATTGCAGTAATTGGAATGAAAGGTGCATGTGTGAGTGGCCAAACACAGAAATTCATAGAGATGGCCAACAATTTTGCTATAGGATGAGAGGATTTGGCTGGGTTTGGCAAACTGCCATTGAGCCTGAGTCAAGTTAAGCAACTTTTTTTATTTTCAACACCTTTAAAAACAAAATAAATTTCAGTTTCCCCCATTTCCTTTAATTACACTTATTTTAAGGGTAGCTGCACACAGAGATTGTATTACAGCATCTTCTTCAATTTATATTTCTTCCAGTGGATCACTTTCCCACTGTGTTATGTTTTTATTAAATAGTAATCCCTAAGAAATTTACTGCTAGGAACAATGGTTTGTTAGTTAATTGCTGGAGAGCAAATGTAGGAAGAGTTCCATTTTTGTCTTCGATTGACAAGACTGGATTTTTTGGCTGCTTTTTCAGGCAGAATATTTCCTAAAGACTGTAGCTGCTGGTCTAGAGTAACGACGAGACTATGGAGTAGGGTTGTGTGTGTGGGTTGGGTTTTTTTATTGAGGAAAAGAAGAGCAGCTGTGAAGCTGAACAACTGCTTTGGAATGTTGTTGATTGTTTTTGGCAATTGCTTTCAGTTAATCTACCTACCTAGTGCAAAACACACAGACATTTATATTTTAACAAGGCTACACTGTAATGCCTAAACTGTAAGTTCAGTTCACACCCTGACTATAAAAGTAGGCGCATCATCCAGCAAAGATCAAAGCACTCTTTTGCTAATGTATATTTTCTGTACCTGCATATCTTTAGCCATGTGAGGGTAATCCTGTTGTCTCCTGAGGTCCTGCTTGTACATGTCACAGATTACTTGCAAGCTTAATATAGAAAGAAAAAAGCTGGAAACTGAGAAAGATGGAAGGATTTGCTCAAGATGTCCACAGAATGGCCAAGTCCCAGTCTAATGCCTTTATGAATCCTTCAAAACTAAGAGCCAGGTGACATCCTTAATATGTTTTCTGCAGTTCGTATCAAAGTCATCTGCTTTGCAGTGAAGTCTGAGATGATGCATTCAGAGATTATACTGGGCTGTCACCCAAGGACAAAATACCAACTCACTCTCAATGCATAAAGAACACATGCATGAAACATTAAGACTTCTCCCTGGGGTCCCCATGCAACAAGGTCTGCTGGACAAGTTTTCTTAAAAGGCCTTTCTTTTACTTTAAATAGAGTTAAAAGTATTCTAAAAACATCTTTGGGGTATGATCCACCATTTGTTAAAATCTTTCTGCGGACTGGATTCCTGCTCTCCTTTCTTTTCCTGCTGTCTGTTTGTGTAAAGGGAAAGCTGGACTGTAAAACAGAGAATCAAGACAATTGGTTTGGATTAAAACTTTAGTATTAATCTCCAAACTCAGTTTTTAAAGATGTTTAGGTTTTATTATTCTGCCTCAGCCTGCTATCTTTGGTATGTGCAACAAGAATGGTAATGATTCTCTGCTGGTTTGGGCTGGTACAGGGTTAATTTTCTTCACAGTAGCTAGTACAGGGCTATGTTTTAGATTTGTGCTGGAAACAGCGTGGATAACACAGGGACGTTTTAGTCGTTGCTGAGCAGGGCTTACACAGAGCCAAGGCCTTTTCTGCTTCTCACCCCACCCCACCAGTGAGGAGGCTTTGGGGGCATAAGAAGCTGGGAGGGGACATGGCCAGGACAGCTGACCCCAACTGACCCCAGGGATATCCCACACCACATGAAAATCATGCTCAGCATATAAAGCTGGGGGCAGAAGGAAGAAGGGGACGTTTGGAGTGATGGTGTTTTGTCTTCCCAAGTAAGCATGCTGGAGCCCTGCTTTCCTGGAGATGGCTGGACACCTGCCTGCTGATGGGAAGCAGGGAATGAATTCCTTGTTTTGCTTTGGTTGCATGTGTGGCTTTTGCTTTGCCTCTTAAACTGTCTTTATCTCAACCCACAAGTTTTCTTACTTTTACCCTTCCGATTCTCTCCCCCATCCTACTGAGGGAGAGTGAGTGAGCGAGCGGCTGGGGGGGGCTGAGTTGCTGGCTGGGGCTGCACCACGACAGACTGATAGGATAGCACCTTAATTTTCCTACTCCGCACCCCTTGGCTGACATCCTGCTTTACTACTCAGTCATTAACAGCATGCACAAGGTAAAGCTTTAACTCTCCTTCATCCATGCTGGAACCTCCATCTGCTACTGGAGGATGCTGAAGCATCCCATCATCTAGCCTAGCCCTGCACATTGAAAACTGCAGCAGCTGTCAGATGTTAAATGCTCAACTTTAAAAGTACCACCCACATAGGAAGGGGGATAAAGGAAGGAGGGGGGAAGTGCAGTGCAATTTACGGAAAACCCAGAGACACAGATGCAATCATGCTTTGGCAAATCTAATTCTTGCAGCCAAGCACAGGTAGTTTAAAACCTCTTGTCTGCAGCCCAACTCCATGTTGTTCCTAGTAAATGGACTGACATCACCCCTTAATCAAATCTCTTCACAACGCAGTCTGTTACTGTAGTTATTATAGAGAAGATAAGGTTCTAACCAAGTTATGCTTGAAAGCTACATGATGTAATTACTGTTGCTTCTTGAAATGAGAGACAAAATTTTTCCTCCCCTCTTTCTTCTGGGGTTTGCAAAAAGCACTCATCTTGCATCAGACACACAGGCTTTCCAACACCAAAGCAGAATAGGTTTGGGTTGCAGTTAGCACATGTTCGCTGCTCACAAGCTCCCTCTTCCTGAGCTGGGTCCTGGTCTGATTCCTTCTCTGTCACATGTATTCAGGCTTGTTTTAGCAGATCTGATAGCTGCTGATTATAGCAGTCTAATTAACACATGATAGAAATTAGAAATCAGCTGAACCATTCTTATAGCCTTTCTGTCATTCTCATTCCAAAATTTCCCCCCCGAAGTTACAGTCAGCTCTCAGCCAGAGGAAATCCGCTTCAGAGACAGCAGCAAAATTGCACTACAAGACTGAGACTGTTTAGGCATAATTTATGTGCAGAAACCAGTGTAAGAGTTTGTTACAGCCTGAGTGAATGTGAAGCAGCTGATAGCTGTTTGCCAGGCAGAGAATCTGAACTGCAATTCTTCTCAGTCCTCGATAAAGTAGTTCATTCCTGGCAAGACTATAATCTATGGCCAACCTGGTGCCTGCCAGCTCCACACCCCTTCCCTCATATCAGTCACTGTTGACTGAATGTGAGTTACTGCTGTCGTTAGAACCAATGCACAGTAAATTGCAATGAGTCAATGACACAGTGCTTGTACCTGCAGCAAAAGACAGTTATAGCCAAATCCAAATGTCAAGTCAAATGCTAGCTCCAGAAAAAAAAAAATCTACCAGGAACATTAGGTATGATGGGTAATTTAAAACAGAATTGGATTATTATCTGTATTATTATCTCTCTGGATGATACTTGTGAGAAGATGACATTTCTCCTTTCCTTAGAGTGAGGTTTTGCTCTTAAGATAGGCAGAAGGAGTTTCCATTTTTGGACACATAAATAAATCTGTTGCTTTAAATGAGGTTAGCAGAGCTGGCTTAGCAGGCCTACTGCATTTGCTTCCCCTTTTGCTGTAACATAAACAGTTGGGACTTTTAATACACTCTCTGGAATGAATTTTATTATTGTCAGTTGCTTGTGGAAAATCCTCAGTGTTACTCAAGCCTTTTGTTACCACCAGCCTGGAAAGCTTGGAATATTTATTTTACATAAGGGGTTCCTGAACCTACATAAAGGAACAATACTTTTGCAGGGTGCATGTGTGCATGCACACACCCACAGAGATGTACACATGGGGACACACTTTCTTGACATACAAGCAGTACTTTCAGAGTGGCTGCTCTCTGTCAACAGCCAAATTTCCAGTCTTTATCAAATTGCCAGCTTCCAAGAAATCAGACACTTGCAAAGTTAATTTCCCCCTTATTTCATTTCCAGAGTGCTCTGTGATTCCTCAAGGGTTCATGTGTCTCTGTAAGCATGGTTCTGTGATGTTGGCCAAGGTAATTATTAGATTTATGGCAGGCCATGAACACTGGGAAACAAAGCAATACTGGAGTATTGTTTTAAGCATGTGTGGGGATTTAGGCAGAGGCCTGTTTAAGGACACTCCAGTGCCACTCGGTTGCTATCGGCTTGTGGGCTGTGCACTGACCGCGTAACAGCTGACAGCTGTAACAGTGTAGGTGACACATCTTCTGCAGAAAAAAAATCACAAGATTAATGAACCTATTGCAGTTGTTTGATATTATTTCTGCCAGAGGATGCTCTTTTGCAGTTACAGGATTGGATTACCCCCTTCCTGATCTCTGTTATTTTAAGCAAAACATGTACAACTCAGTTTAAGAATTGCATGAGTTTATGAATGCCTCTGATTGTTGTTTCATCCAGAAGTAAAATGGATAGAGATCTTTTAGAAAAGCCAGAGCAGAACCCTGCTACCCTGGCCAGTATTTTCTCTCCAAAACCTGGAAATCACTGTAGCTTTGCATGAAGTGGAATGAATCCACCTTGAATAGCTTGTGTGTTTCACTAAATGTTTTGGGGGAGCAGGATAGACACGGATAGGATGTTGTCCGTCAGTCTGGGATCAAGAGAGCTTCTTTGAGCTGTACAGACACTTTCTTCCTTGAGGATGCTGATTTTCCACCAGAGTCCCCATGCTGCACTAAACTACGAGTAACACAGTTGAGTAACATTTTTCCTGGAAACTGCTGTCAGCTAGGCTCTGGGAGAGTTTTTATATAATGCTTTTAGTCTTTCTTTTGCTCATCGGGAAATAAATTCTTTTTAATGATACTGTGCTTGAGTTCAGATACGCACAGGCTGTGGGCCAGATGTTATTTCACACAGCACTCCCACGTGTGTGTGCCACTTGTCTCAGGGCATTGCTTCTTACAGTCTTTCTGTTATCACCAGCTAGTTGCGTCCCTACTTTCCACTCCTCCCTTGTATCATCCATGGCAAAACGACTGAGCCTGCAGTTGCCTGTGGTCTAACACAATGTTACAAGGAGGGCTCATTGCTCTCTCCTCCATCACTGCCCACTTACTACTGTCACAGACATTGTTTAAATAGGCAGCTTGTGTCCAGCGTGTACCCATGTTTCTTTCTGGTTAAGCAGCACTATTTATTTAGAAACAGAAGTTTCAAGGCTAGCTAGGGCTCACCACATATAAGGTTTCCACTCCCCTTATTTACATCTTTGTTGGCAGCCATTAACAATTCCCAGTGTGGCAGTAAGTCTCTTCTGAAGGTTGCTGAGCTTCAAGTGGTGCTGTCAGCTACCACACAGCTGTTAGGAGACTGTCTTCAAGCTTTCAGGTAGCTGCTGTTATAGGAGCTAGCACAGTTGCCCAGTGAAGGCTGCTAATCAAAAGCAGAATGAAACAAAACCTTTGCTCTTTCTTTGAGCAAACCAAGTGTCAGGGATTTGTGCAGACTCTGAGTTCAAGAGCTATGGCTAAGTATTATGCTAAAGTCAGCGCTGAAAGGTGAGATTTCTTGGTCTTACTATTTTGCCTTAGTACATCAGCTTAGATACAGCCATGTGTCTCCTAAACATGACTATCCTATGTAATAAAAACACAAGCTGAGACTTTTCTCAAGGTGTGAACTCAAGTCCTGCCAAGATAACAACTGAAGTCCAGAGGAAAATGTATTGGTGCTGAGGGGTGAATATGCACAGTCTGAAGTACTGTTCTGCAAAGTCTCATCTCGTGCTGCTCTTCCCTCCAGTAAGTGGTAAGAATTTCTGAGGGCTTGATACATATGCCATTGGCAGGCTATTACATGCTATCCAAAAGCTTGATCAGTCCAATCCTGTTCATAAAGCTTTCCTTAAGGAGGTCCTGACAAAGAGCTGAGTCACATATGAATATGTATTAAAGCGAACAACTAATTGCGCAACTTAACTGTATAAATGTATCTGTATTTTGCACCGCATTTTGAACACGATTGTGGTGGAGCGATCCCCCGTGTTCCCAGCGCTGCCAATAAAGAATGCCTGCCTTTTAACACTGCATTGGTGTTACGAGGTTATTTCCCGGCTTCGGTGACATGAGGACCATTAAAGTCACACCATCCGAACTCTTGTATAATACAGGCCATTTAATTTCACTCTTTGGTCCTTAAAAGTAGATGAGCAGCTTCTTACTGAAGTAGTCTTCATACCTTTTGGAGAGACATCCAGCCCTGATGTGAAGAGATGTAGTAGTATCCCTTGATAATAGTTACTACTGCTTCATTGCCCTTCTGCTTGAAAATTCTTGTGCCTGTGTCTATTAAAATAAAAAGGTTTCTTGTATCTGAAATCTTCCTCCAGTTAAGTACTTACAGGCTGTGGTTAAACCACCTTTTCCCTTTCCAACTGGTGTTTGCACTGTGTTAAGCCCAGATGAGGAGGACTATTTCCATGCTGCGATTCAGCCTTGGCAGGTTCCCTGAGTCAACTCTATTTTTTATGCCTTTTTTGAAACAAAGCATGGACAGCAGGACAGGAATAGGTTCCCAGAAATGGCTTTGGGAACTTCTCCATGTTTCCTTTTCTTGGAGAACCTGTTTTAGCCAGGGAAGTGCTGAAACATCTCAGCCAGGGAAGTTTTACCTAGTTCTCCAAAGGGTCTCTCAACACTTTGCTGAATTAAAAACAACAATGCTCCTGGCAAGCTCGGGGAAGTTCTGAGTATCAAGAAACAAAAGAGAAGCAATGGCTAACACCTTGTAGCTCATTTTCCATCTACCACAAAGGAGGAGGGCAAAGGGTTAGTGGGAACTGCTTGTAATTGCAGGTTTCAAAGGGTATGATTGTAATTCATCTCTATTGTGAAAGCTCAAGTTTGGAAATAATTGCTTTGTTTAACTTCCTTTTGCGCTGCATTTAAAAGCACTCAAGAATATCTTCAGAGCTGCATATTCATCAGTAACTGGCAGAATGACCCCACTAACATAGGGCTAGGACTCCTGAGCTCAGACTATTTACTCCGAGTCAAATAAAACCAAAAGCTTTACTGATAGTATTGAAACCTGAAGTATATAGACATCAGACAGCCCATCAACAGTAACAGAGGGTAGCTAAGCTAAAGACATAAATAGAATTAACAGCCCCAATGGAGTATTAAGTTGTCTGAGCTCTCTACATTTGCATGCTTTTAGGAAGGTTGGTGTTTTAGCTGTAACAGTTACTGGTGGCTTCTGCATGCATTGATTTGTTCTGATGTGTAAAAGAAACTTGCCATGTATCTTTTTGAGATATACCTGAGATATTTCCTACAAAGGAAACAAGTAAAGCTTCTGAAACCTCATTCTGCCTTAGAAAAATAGGCAAGTTATTCTTGCTCTAAACCTTAGTTTGCATTGCATTTCCACTAGGGCAATAAAGTAAACACATAATTTACTGATTAATTTTTCTACTCTGACTGCTGACTAAATATTCACCTGTGAATTTTGCTTTCTCCCTTCACACTACCATTCTGCTATATTTCACAAAGCACTTCAAATGAGAGTCATTCCTGTTCATAGACCCAAGAGAGGGCCTGCATAGTACAGTCCATAAATACCCACTGTAACTAATTTAACTTAAACCTTCAACTTACATTTGCTTGTTGGAAAAATAAAAATAGATAAATCACTGCTCTTCAGTTTTAAAAGAGCTAGTGCAAACTATTCCACTCCAGATGATCCAGTACCCCAACATGAGATACAGCCAAATTCTGCTTTCTCAGACCTTTCATGTAGATTTGTGCTGTGCCTGTACCTACTTCATATGGTCCTCTAGAAGCCTGGTGTCTGTTTAAAATCTCAGTCTAAGCTACCATTAGAATTTGCGGTTCTGCTAATAGCCCTTATTCCCTCCCTCTGTTCTTCATTGCACACCTGGGAACCTACATTTTATTGTTATATGTCTACTGCATGCTAGTGTCTCCTGACTCCTCAGTGCTTTGGCCCTCAGTACCCATCTGGCTGCCTTCAGTTCTATGCAAGAGATACTGCTTAGGGGCATAGCAGCCAGGTGCAAATGGCTGCAGCCCTAGCAGCTGGCTGAGTGGATTTATGTTTTCTTTGCTGTTGGGTTTATTCCCATCACCAAGGACTCTGGTGCAGAGGCTATAGCACTTGCCTTTGCAAATTTAAATCCTATTCTCCAGCTGAGTGTCCAAGAGCAACAAAAGCCAGCAGCATCAAAACTGATTAAACACCTTTCTGTAGAATGAACTCTCGTTGCATAGTAAAGGTGCAAAATGAATGTTTAAGGCAGAGACTGAACCCCAGCACCAGTCTTCTGCTACTGGCAGGCTTTACAGCAGGATGACAGGCCCACAAATAGCAGACAGGAAGCTGGGCTCTAACCAGTGCAACGGGCTGAGCAGCAAGAGCTTTGCTGCTGGTACCCGGGGCCACAAATGGCTTTGCTGTAGTGTAGCACCGTGCACTTCAAAGTACTCCTGCAAATATTAATGAAGGCTCAAGACACCTCTCATTTATCTCTGTTTTGCAGATGGGTAGGATAGAGTGAGACCTTTCAGGGACTCCCTTAGGGCTGCACTGACGCTCTGCAGCACAATCAGGATTATAACACTTGGCAGTCATTGTGTCAGTCTGAAACTGTACTGCCCTGCTGGACCAGGGAACAGAACTAGAGAGTCTAATTTTTCAGCCTCTCAATTCTCAGGGCTGACTAGACACTCTTGCCTATAATCAAGGGTAATTTTAGTGAGTCAAAGTTATAATGTATTGCTTCTGTCCTGGAGCATTTTGCTGCTTAGGGTGGGGGCACTTAAAAAGATTGTTTCATGCACAGTGTTTGTGTCATTCTCGGAAGCCAAACTGGAAGTATGTCCCTACTTTGCTTCCAATCCTATCATCCATGCCAGGGAATCTTTAATACTTGATCTTTTTTGAGGTTGATATTTTTCTCCCTTCTCTTTTTGTGTTTGGAGGGAAAACAAATGCCGCTTTAGCGTGTGTGCAAAGCATCCATTTGTGTTTTCAGCACCTAGGAATCCCTGAACCCCCAGAGAGCTGCCTAATTAAACATGAACTCACTCATTCACCCAAGCTCCATGGCTCAGCTACTATCACCCTGCTGTACTGCCCCCAGCCAGTGTCTGCTGCATCGCAGAGCAGCTAGTTAGAGATGAAGAGAAGAGGCTTTGTTGCCTTTGATGTTCACACATCACAGCTGCCACTCTGAGTCCACTTAATAATTATTTTTCCTTTTTGTGGATTAGGACTATCAGAGCAATTCAGTTTCTTTACATCTTTTCCTGTGAATGGCCTGATTGCATTTAGGGGAATATGTATGGAAGTGGCTCTATTTAAAGCATGGATGCTGAAGACAACCAGAATTAAGTTGCTAGATCAGGGAACATACTTCTTTATAGTAGAGCACATAGCCAGGTGCTCATGCTGCAAAGTCAACAGAGTCAGGAGGTCAAGTTGCTACAGACTGTAGCTAACCCATTTCTCCTGTCTACTCAGTGTCTATCTGCTGTCATGTAACACGTTTTGATTGTTGCCTCTTCTCTGAGCTGCCACCACTCCAGATATAATGAAATAGTTCTCCCTATATAAAACTTTAACAAAAACATGTCCAGCCGTTAGTCCCCCATGATCTCCCATTCCTTACCACAAGCAGGCATTTAGAAAGCTGCTCCAAGCTGGGAAAGCTGAGTTTGTTCAGGAAAGAATATTGTACTGCCCATCTCTTTTGTCCCAGAAGCAATCCTTTAAGATTAAGGAGGAAAAAGAAAATGCAGAGTTGCCTACAAGAGAGAGCTGAAGCTGGAGAGGAAGGTGAGCAGCGAGTGAACATGACTGCACACACACGTACACACACATAGTTTTCTTGTCGACATATCAGGATGTTCTGGGAAAATCCCAAACCCTCATTCTGCAGCAACAGAGGCAAGTAACATACCTCATGGGCAGACTGGCAGCACCCAAGGTAATCCTGAAAAGGTCTAGGTTGCTGTGGGTCTGTGGGATTAAGCATAAGTAGCTACCCATTTCAGACTGGCTCTGCTCTCCACCTCCTAAAGCCACAGTGCTCTGGGGCAATGGCAGCACCGATCAGTAGTGTAACAGGCATGGGAGGGGACCCTGCTTGTCGCGCAGCTTCTCATCACTGGTAACGTCTGTCTCGGTCACAAGGAGGAGCACTTGGCCTCACTTTAGCTAATGGAGATGCTGCAGTACCCAGGAAGGTACATTAGCCAGTGAGTTCCTTTCCAAGGTCTTGTTCTTGGTTTATTCGCTGCTGATAAGAAGCTTATTTCATCAGAGCACTGGGGGTAGGCCAGTTCACTTCCATGAACCTGAAATAAATTTTGCAGCTGTCTACCTAAGAATAGCTATGTTGCTGCAAGGTGTCTTCCAGCATACTCTGGAAGAGGAGCAGAGACATCCTCAGGAAGCCCCAGTGAGCCAAAGAGAGCCTGGAAATACATTAAGAGAAACAACCTACAGAAGACATGAATGAAAATGAGGGAGCAAGTGAGGATGGAACATTGGAGCTTGGCCAGCAATGTTGACATGGGTATTTAGATCTATCCAAGAGAGAAAAAGCCTTTGTCCCACCACATATAACCCTATATTTATTTTTGTTAGACTTCATTTTGGTTTGATCATAGGATGTGTTCATTGAACAGGCCAAATTTGCAAAAAGAAAAAACATAGCAATTTAAAATGCTAATTTTCATCTAAATGTTCCACAGGAACTAACATACATTTAGTGACCACTCCTGAAGGTTTGCTGGAACCAGTTCTGCCTGCCCAGAGTTACGGTAATATTGGTACTGAAAGGCTGGGGACCAGGAAGAAGAAACAGACTGTGCTTCTTGCCTACACTTTGAATTTTGGCCAAGAACATATCTGTTTTACTTAAATGTGTTGTTAAACAGGCAATACCTGCCTTCAATGTATTGGATTCTTCTGTAACGCCCTCATGAAAGTATTTAGACACTGAAGAGCTCAGAACTGTTTTGTTTTCCATTTTCCTGCCTCCCCATGCACTGTTCTCTCTCTTCCAGTGTGTGTTCCATCATGGTACTGTTTTGATTAGCTGGAGAAAAGGCCTGTAAACATTATAATACTGTAACTCAGTCATGCTCTGTCTGTATGTTTACATAAACCTTATAGCAAGGGGATCTTGATGTCTACTTGGGACCTTACATGAATAAGTAGTAAAAAGCGTTGTTCTCTCTTTTTGCCATCTTTCATTCTTGCCCATGGTTTGCTACTTTTCTCTTATTCTCAGTTTTTTCCTTTCAAATTCAATATACTTGTTCAAATGGGCTTGTCGAAACTGAGTTATAAAATCTTCAATTGCTTTAGGGTTCATGAGTGTTTGTAGGCTACGAGCTGTGCAATATTTTCTGCTCCAATTGCCAAGGGCTGCAAAACCATGGTCCACCCTATTGGGACTTATCTGTGTAGAAAAAATCTCTCAAAATATTAAATTAATCCAATATTTATTTCCTTGCTTCTATTGTTTTGCACTCTTAAACCTGAGATAGCAAGATGTCTAACAAGAAATGTGTACTTTCTGCACTCTTGTTACAACTGTTTGGAAAAAAGATGGTAATGAAACACTGCACCCGTATTATACGCCACAGGGAATTATATCTAAAACATGCGAAGTTGCATTCCAAAGTGAGTGGTCTATTGATCCTGTGCTTTTTTAGTTCCTTTCAAGAAATGTCCTTCCTGTTATTGTAGCTGTACCTTTCAGTTTATTATTACAAGCTTTAACCCTATGTATAGGGCCCTTTCTGTCCACCATTTTCATCCCTTGTATATTAAAGAGTCACTTCCTGTACGTGACTGCCTTGAAACAAGTGCAGGGAAATCCTTTCAAACCATCTGCAATCTTATTTGCAATGCCTGAAGTACACAGTCCTGTTCCACCTCTGGGAAAGTTTATGGCTAACAATGCTGAAGGTTTCCAGTGCCGCACAGTGGCTTTGAAGGACTCAGCCTGAGATCCTTGGGTGGTTGGGTTTTTTTGTCTTTTTTCTGTTCTTCACCCACTGCACAGCTATATGTGCCCACCAGTGGCAGGTTCAACAGACACAAAGAACGGAAGAGCCATTTAAAACTTCCTCTGCTAAAGGCAAAACTTGCCATCACAACAGGTCCACCAGGTAGGTGTTGTGGTCTATGTGCCTAGGAGAAATATGCACTGCTTTTGCCTGCATTCCTCTTATCCAGGGGTCAAGTAGAGCATTTTAATCTCTAAGATCCATCACAACACTCCCTGAAAATACGCTAATAAGAGAAAATCCAAGGAGCAGGTAAACAGCAGAATGGCATTGAGACAGGTGCAAAACCAGTTACTGCCTTTTGACGTACTAATCAAATTATGAGGCATGAGTTTCTGTTTGCACTAAGTAAAATAAATACTCTTAGCCCAGAAACACTTAGGGGAAAAAAATGCCAAGAGACTCTTAAAACCATCACTGCAGTATTTGCATTGATAGTGTTAACTGGCACTTTACAGTGTGGCATTTCATTCATGTGCTCAAGGCAAAAAATCTATCCCCAAGTCAAAAAACATTAAAGTAAAAAATGGATTTCAATAAAACAGGATATAAAAACAAGAAATAACTGTAAAAGCAATTGAAAGCAAACTGCATAAAGCTCCAGAGTGAGCCTTTCTTCTCTATTCCAGAAATTTTACCTGTGATCAGTATTCATACCTACTTTTCTAAGAATTCACTGCTTATGCTTATTCAGTGGTCCTCCAGTCACAGGCATTTGTCTGATCATTTCTTTATCTACTAAAAATTAACCAAGAGCAGGTATTAAGCCTTCCTCTTCTCACCATCTGATCTACCAATGCTAGAATGAACAGAATGACAATTTCTAGATTGCATAAGTGATGAAATGTGGGAAGTGGTGTCAGAGGAGCAGAACAGGTAAGGGAGGAAAAATACCCTCACTGAAGACAGAAAATGTGAAATTATTTGCATTCCAGCAATGAGTTTTCTCCCCGTAGACACAAACGTTGGAGTTCACATGACTGCAGAAACACTACTACCATGTAAAAGCTGGCTCTGCTATGAAATATATGAAGTGACTTTTCAATGCGAATTCACAGTATTGCCAAGGGGGAAAGTGCTCTCTTTCAAAGCTTTGAAAAAGGCAAAAAGAAGATGGTAATTTTCACCCAGAATCAAATAAACAAACAATAAAAAACATTTTCACATGTGAATCTCGTGGAACTGGCAGACTTGGGTAGTTTCATACACTGTACATCAGTGTTAATGATGCTGCTGCTCCATACTTCATAAGTCAAGGGGCACAGGGACTGAGCTTCACCAGGATAAGATTCCCCAGTGTTCAGTCAGTGGCATAGAAAACTACTTTTCTGTCCTTAAAGACAAAGAAATTACCAGAGTGGGACAGACAAGAATACCACCTAGTCCAATAGTCCATCTCCAGCAGCAGCAGCCAGGACCAGCTGCTTTAGAGGAAGGTGCTTAACAATTTGCAAAAGGCAGTTGTGACTGGTTTTTCAGAGACAAACATTTCCTTTCTGGCATTAGAGCCAAACTTGACACAGGTGTGAACATACAGAGCTGCAATTTTTTAATTTTTTTTTTAATTATCTGATCCAGCTTCGCTACTCTTTCCTGGCCTCTTTAAGCTGTAAACGGATTTGGGCCTTACCCATCCGAATGAAAATCAATCTAGCATAGAGAAGTCTGCAGCTGGTGTAAGTTCATTGAATTTAGCTGCTTCCTTAGCTCTCACATCACCAACTCTGCGTAGTCCAGGGTTTCTCCTGCACTCTGACTCTTCTCTGGGACAGTGGGGTGCCTTGCAGCTGAATATTGCCTAAAGCTGCCCCTAGCTGTCTCTCACGTGAGATGAGGAGGAGATGGGGAGAAAGAACAGGGATTTGCACTTAGCTCCCTCTTCACTGAACTGCTGGGACCTCAGTGGCAATACGGAGTCTGTTCTCTTAGATGTGGGTAATGATACTAGTCTACACAGAGCCCAGGTGCTAGCAAAGTACCTACTGAAGGGAGACTTATGAGATGATTCCCATCTGTTTGCTTAAGATCAATAATCCAGCCTCTTCCATTGCTAGTTCCCTCCATACTGAAATTTTGCTTTTGTCATTGAAAGAGTCTTTCCCAACACCTGTTACATCAATGGCTGAATACTTCCCTTATTCTCTACACTTGAATATGAACTATTTCCAAATAAAGATGGCACATAATAAGCCTTAATATGAATGATTGCTTAGCTGGAAAGGGAGGTGTGAGTGTAGTAGCAGTGGAAGAGAGCAAGCAGTAAATGGGTACCTCACACAGGGAGAAACCAGCTCTGATTTCTATTATCTCAGTAATAAGGGCTGTTTGACATTCTTCAGTGTTACTATATATGGTTTGATAGTACAATACACGCTGTATAACTCAGTTACTCAATGCAAGAGGCTGTGGCATCCTTCCAAAATCTAATATATGTGAAAGAGAGTTTTCTGCAAGGAACTCATCTCTGTCACTGTCATGGATTTGCTAAAGAAACTGATTGGCAAGCAGTTATTTAGGGGGGATTTTTAAAAGAGTATACATATAATATTTTATCATTTTATATGGATCAAATAGAATGCTAAGTATAAAGTTACTGCTATTGTTAGCCCGTGAAAATGAGCATAATTTACTGGAAGATTATATTAGATCCTGAATGAAAAGAAGTGGATGCTTTGCTGGGAAAGAATTGCTTTTCAAGTTTATTTTGCTTACTTTCTTTTCCATCTAGAGGTGTAATAAAAATCAGAAATGAGAGGCAAGATTGACACGCACTCTATTAGCAGATACATGGGAGGTCATGTATTTCTTGACAAAATACTGTGCCTTGCATATGACAGTAGAAGACCCTGTGCAAGAAAAAGGTGACATATAAGGGATGGCAATCTTCTGAAATTAGTAAATGTGAGGGGTTTTATAAAGAACCTATTGTAATCTTCAGTGTTTGGTTGCAGGAGTGACACTGCAGGGATAGTCCCTTTGGACTGATGCTCAGCCACATCACAAGTCTGTTGTCATCCTCATCTTTCCTGCAGATAAATACTCTTGTGACATCATCCAGGTCACTGATGAAAATGTTGAACATGGGCCCTAATATGGATTCCCAGACATGGGTCACTGATCATTACCCTTTAAGCCTGGTGAGCCAGTCCAGTTTTCACCCACCTAATAGCCCATTCATGAGGCCAGTCCTTAGCTTCTAAATACAAATGCTGCAGGAGACAGTTTAAAAAGCCTTACTAAATTGGATCTTTCTCTCTTCCTTTAGCCTTACTGTCACGTTGGCCACTTTTCTTAGCACCCTTGGAGCCTCCCACCCAGCCCCATGAATTTGAGTGCATCCAGTTTCTTTAGATAATTCCTAGCTTGTTACTCCCCCACATCAGAGGAGATAAAATCAGTCTTGGTGTTTCCTCCCCGGCTAGCATGATTTATGGGCACAGGCAGCAGAGTCCATGGTCTGATTGTGCTTGGGTAAACATTTGAGCTGGACAGAGGACTCCAGGCTCAGGTCACAAAGCCATTCCAGGCATGCTTCATAGAGGAATTGTCTTCCTGTATTCCCCACACCGTTCTATATTTAACTTCCCAAGGCTCATTAACCACAAGCCTGTACCTTGTTACCCCATCAATTCAGTGGAGTTATTTTTCAGCTGCAGTTATGCTTCAATTTGGAGTATTAATTTCCTTTAACACTTGCCCTATTAATCACTTTAACAATCAAATTAAGACAATTATTTTAATGAGTTAATGGATTACACAGAGCAGATGATACACATTTATAACCACTTATGCCAGAGCACTTTTATAAAAGTCAGCCTCGTCAATAATATATTGGACCATAAATGTACTCCTATAGAGTTGGGGGAAGGGAGGGGAAAGTGTTCTGTTTGACTGATTTAAATATGTCTGCCTCATCTCTGTGGGAGCTCTTATGTGCTCTGGACCTATCAAAATCAAGTGCCAGCCATCGAAAGGAAGAGCCGTTATTTTTTTCCAGGATATTAGTGCTAGATGGCAGGGTATTCTCTTTTAGATTGCCTCTAACCTAGCTGCTGTGGATATGTCATCAAAATGAAGGTTTTTCACCACATTTTTCACGTATTTTCTCAAGTAGATGCTGCATTACAAAATTCCACCATCTCTCCCTTGGTTCACAGCTCTCTACTCCTCATGTGGAAATTTTGGCCTGAGGAGGTAGGGAATTATTCAAGTACTGAGTCCTGACACCTTTCATATTTCTCTGATTAAAAGCATGATCTCTTGAGGGATTCCATCCTGCCAGGGCAATTTCGATTGACATTTACAAGAGATGGAAAGATAGCAAGGTTAAGAGTAGAGGGACCAAACCCAATCTGTGCAAGAATATATGGACATGCTTTCATCCTGTGAGCCAGGGTGGGTTTGTATAGGCTAAGTTTTTGTCACTGATGCTCATAAGGAGTTGAAGAGCTTTTGGCAAAAATGTTGTTGCCATGATCAATAGAAGCCATACCTTTTAAAGGCTTCAGTAGCAGTTAAGCATCTGAGAGTGAAAGGAACAGGGGAAAATCATCCACTTTGAGGCACTCTAGTTCCCTGCTTCTCTCAAGTAGAAATTAATAATGACCTGTCTCATCTTACTGTTCCCAAAGCTGGGACGGAGTGCAGAATACCAGCATCTACCATTGGAGCTGAAACATAATGAGGGAACTCAAACTGAAACACTTTATTTCCTTTGGATAAATTTCTGGGCCCAAGTCTTCTAGCCACAAGCAGCAGGTGCCTGATTAACGCTAGCAGAAAATATACTTTTCTGTGTTGTGTACATTTGCACAGGGACCCCTACGCCACTGAAGAGAATGGTGCCCTCATCAGAGTAAGTCCTCATCAGTGCTCATCTGGCTGAACACCTGCATCAGGATTTCCAGACTCGTGACACTCAAGATAGAAAGCAATGTTTAAAATGTCTTTCTAATGGCAGAGATATATCAACAAGGCTTTGCTTTCTGCAGCTGAGTCCTATGATTGATTATACAATTTCATTGCACAAAAATCCATCTATATTCCTGAAGCAGTTTCTGCTAAGATAATACTTCAGTTATGTGGCCATCTATACCAATAAACTCTGGGTCTTACAGATCTATCGGAATCTTTACAAGGGATATGCCACAATCCTGTTGTGATAAATGACATCTTTCCAGTTTAAAGCATTGATTTCCAGAATCAAGGTATGTGCTTGTGGGTGGGACAGCAATATACATCAGAAAGACTAAATCAAAATGACCAGGATGAGTTGGGAGGAGCCGAAATACATGTTATTGTGACCATAGTTAGAAAGACTGTTTTTTTCATGATCATTGTATTTAGGGTGTACATATGGAAGATTCACTTGACTGTCCTTCAGAGAGGAATAGTAAGTAATAGGAAACTGCCTGATTATGCACACATGGTGTGTAAGGACCCTGGAACCCATCCCTAGCTGATTGTTGCCAGCCTGAGAAACGTTAAATAAGTGTGTTTAGAAGAACCAGAGCTGAGGAAGAGACTTCGGCAAAGTCTCCATTAGCAAGTAGTGCAGTCCAGTAGGAGAGGAGCTGTAGCATGAAACAACTGGTGGTGAGGACCCAATATCCCTATTACAAGCTTTGATGGCTTTTCTGAAGGCCAGCTCTAGTATGGTCACATTAACTGAATGCCCACTAGGTGCTGCCACACATCATGGGAGTCCCCAGAGCACATTTTCCCATTCAGTTTCTTCTGAAACGAGGCCACCTTACGCGCTCACTGACAATGAGGATATGTGCTTCGGAAGTGTACTAAGATGCTAGCTGAAAGGCACCTTCTGTTGGAGGAAGGGAGGAAGAGAACTAAGTACTCACCCTTTCATGAAATGGCAAGGATTTTAAAGGTAGTGGCTTTGCAAGACAAGTTCTAATCCTGTAAAACTTGTGCTTGAGGACTGGGATCTGAACAGCAGAAACCCCCCTAACCTAAGTAAAGCATTTAGCAAGGAAGGGATGTCCATTGCCACCTTCACACACAGTGGTGGGATCTCTAAAGATTCATTCCCTTAAAACATTTTATGTCCTTGGTGAAAGGTACATTAGAAATACATAATTTAAACTCATAACCCATTAATTTACATGCAAAAGCAAACTCGCAAATGTAAAGTATTTATTACTTGCCAACAATATATCTTTACTGTTAACATCAGCAAGAGTATGTGATGTTATTCTCTTCCTGGTTTGCTGGACAGTTAGGGAGTTAACGGGGTGAAGCAAGCAAATAGTCAATCCATGAATCTTTCTTTTTAAAAAAAAAAAAAGGGCAGCATTGGTCTTACGACATTTACTGCTCCTCCAGCACATCAGAGAGAATGCAGTGATTACTCCCACAAGCTGACCAAGAAGCCATCTCCAAAGCCAGGAAGGGAGAAAGCAGAATCAGTTTCTAGGTCCTGCATGGCCTTGTGTTAATTTGCCCACTTTTCACTTCGCTCCCTGTGAGAAGTGGCAATATGTCCACCGTGGGCCATAAGGACTACGTCTGCCTGTGCAGCCTCACTGCTAATGGCACTGTGCTTTGCCTGGGGACATCTATGTCACAGGTGCACTCTGGATGCTGTGAGCAGCCTGGCCTTGCACAGGACAGATCGGGTGTGTGCCTTCCCAGACAGCATTTGGATCTCCTAGAGTTTTATTAGCATTCATTTTAAATTAATACTGAGGAGGTGTTGTGTCCTAGATTTTAGGTGTCAGCTTATGAGCAGAGAAGTTCTAAGCCCTTAAGGTTGTTCATTAAATATCATGCTCCAAGACAACGGCCCTTTTCAGGTCGAGGACTGGGAAGTACGTCTTTCAAAACTGCTATATTCAACACATAGTTTAAGTTCTAATTTAAAACCATAATATGATTATATTCAGATACATTTTATTTTCTGCTTTGGTCTTTCACACCTATTACTGGTTCAAGTCCTAGTTAGTTTAGAGTAACTTTTTAATAGCAAAACCAATTTTCTCTAACCAAAATTTCATTATCACAGAATTCTCATTAAAATGGTGTCTGATATAAAAAGCAGAGGATGGGAATGTGTAAAGTGCAAATCATTACTGTAGTTTTCTTCCTCATTGGTTTGCACTCTGAAGAGGTACCCAGTACTTGTACTGGTATAACAAACAGTGACTAGCATGTAATAGAAAATTTTGGGCATCTAATTTATAGGCTCTTCCTTCATGTCATGTGCTTTCCTATCACAGGAACAGAGAACAAGAAGGGGTCTCTTATTCCATTAAGTCCAGCCCTCTGCTAAATCTAAACATAGTTTTTCTCAAATGGAAACACTGGTAATTCCTACAGTCTCTTCTACCTGACAATTTTGATGTTAAGATTATACTTTAGGGTGTTCTGGGTGCACGGGTAATACTTAGGTGAACCTCCTTGCTCCTCCCAGCTGTAGATAGCAATAGCATTTTCATCCTAGATGGAAGTTCTATGGCAATCAGGAGTAAAGACACCTGACCAGTCCCACACTAGCAGCGCCATTAAATAAATAATAAAACAAATCCTAGAAGTTCTTGAGAGGAGGAACATTAATCCAGTAAATAGAAGAGCGTGCAAGATTGAGGATGTGATTATATTTTGAAATGGAGACTCAAGTCTATGGTTACAAACCATACACCTATTACTATGTGCAGATCTAAAAGAACAATCTAAAGGTGTTTTTCTACAATGCTAGTGATAAATGTGGCACAGGAAAGTACTTTTAAAAACTGATTAAATTAAGATCTTGGGGTACATATATTTGACCTCTAAATTGGGCAATGTGTCACTTTGACACAGGGATGTTTTGAATGTAATTTGCTGTAGACACTTGTTCATGCTGTGGTGGAGGCCATGTCAGCATTAAAAATTTGGGCATAGAACCAAATTAAAATGAGATGGGCAAAGCTGTGCTCTAAGAATCCAGAAATGCTATTAGAAAGCTAAGTGCATTAAATGCTGCACTTTTTACTTTCTATCCCAAATGCTTTCTTATTTCCTACCATGTACATCTGCTCAAAGACACTATTTCCATGATTTATATATGGTTTATTTTTATTGACACTTGTGCAGAGCTCCTTGCTGAAATAAAAAAGGTAATAAAAAATTATTGCCACGTTTATCACAGGTGTAAGTGTAAAACCTCAGTCATGACTTATTTCTTGCTACCCAAAAAAGTCAAGCTGATGCTTTCTCATTCTCAGAGTTTATTTGCATGGTGTTTGAATGTCTAGGGCCAAGATGAGGTCAAAATAATTTCTCCTGCCTTTTAATCTCAGCACTGTCTTGCTAGAGTGAAGCAAAGCCAAATGTTATGGTCTCACAATTTTACTTTACTTAAAAGACAATCTTCGCTGTGTCTTCCAGACTACCACAAATTCTTATTACTAAAATGTTAGTGCAATAATGCAATGAAAGTGATCTGAATTTGAGGACTTGGTGTAGCATCTGTGGACCACAGCTCAGGAAACATTCAGCTGTGTTGGTCCAGACACAATATTATGCTGGGATCAGCACCCTTAATTTGGCTCCCTGCTAAATTTGTGATATTTCTTCACAAATGGCCCATAATCATGTACCATTCCTGTCCTAAAGGGAACAGTGTCCACAGCCAACACAGCAATTCCCCACAGCATGGAAACAGTGAAAAGAGAAATACACCTCAGGAGAAAGTATGTTTTGGTGCGTTACACTTTAACTTATGAGCCAGGAGAAGAAATGGTTTGGAGACATTGTTCTTCATGTCATCTTGAAGGAGGTTGATTGAGCGAGGACTCAAGATGGCAAGGCCCTAGGACAGTAATGGGGCTGTGCTACAAACTTTAACTGTTTTCAATTTATGTTATGGACAGCTAAAATTGACTTGAGATAGGAGGCAACAACTGAAGGGACATGTTTTAGGGTGGGATGGCAGGGTTAGGTTAAAGGTTGGACTTGATGATCTTAAAGGTCTTTTCCAACCAAAGTGATTCTATGATTCTATGAAAAATCAAAAGCATTATCTGGGGTATGAAACTGGTGGCAAAGAGCAGGAGCAGACCACAGAGAAAGGACAACACTGGTCCCAAGAATAACCTAGATGAGCAGGATGACCACTTTCCAAGGAAGCGAAGTCCCTCACCCAACATTTGAGGTGAGCTGTATTTCCTTGTCAATGAAATTCATTCATGAAGAGTCCTGTTCTTCAAAAATCCTCACCATCAGAAATCCTCAAATATGTCATCTCACTAGAATAAGTTATTAGCAAACTCACTCTTGCTCCCCCACTACAAGCACTCTATTAAGCAATTGAAATAGAAGCCTTGAGGTGCTCTCCCTTTTTTTCTTCCTTGTGATTAACTGCATAATAAAAAAGATATTAAGTGGGTATAAATTTTATACAGGCCCATCTAAATGGCAAACCATTATAAACCATTATATTGTTGTATAACTACAACGATAAACAAGGGCCATATTTTTGTGGAGTGTTTAAATGCAGTGTGCATATGCACTGTGACTATTCCAACTCCACTATTTCCTCCCAAGCCAACCAGCTGCCAGGAGAACTTGACGCCCCCAGCTCCCAGCTTGTATGTGTATACTAATGCTGGCAGCTTCCGTCTCA
>NW_009259602.1:339329-362602 GCF_000687185.1 Egretta garzetta | reverse complement strand
GGAAAGCTTCAGCATTCTCAGGGATCAAAATTAAAAGCAGCACTATAAACGAAGATCCAGCCAGGGAATTTCATTCCTAGGTCTTGCTGCAAAACAGGGATGTTTTTTTGTTACTAGTATCATTTCTGCCTCTGTGATCTGGTTCAATTTTTCTAGAAATGAAGACAATTCAGAAAACTGAACAACATTAGCAAGGCTTAATACTCTTACAATTCTGGCAGCACAGAGGGCTACTTTAAAAAGAAAAAGATAAATGTATGTATGTATGTATGAGGATTCCATGTGTCCGAAGTCCAAAAGTTAAAGCGGGCATCTGTCACAATGTGTCTGCCAGCAAACACGTGTTTGCATTAAAAAAAAAAAAAATCACCAATAGCATCCTGGACCCATGTATTTGTAGGGGCACATCACAGTTCGTTTAATCTTATTCACACAAGAACTCTGTCCTGCCCAGTGACTAAGAACCCTTAATACAATAGAATGGACTCCGTTCACAAGGATTACATTTACTGTGTCCAGCATTGTGGAAATTCATTGAGTTTTTTGCCTTTTCTATGAAACATTTATTTCATAAAACAATTAATAAATCATTACCAGATTCCAAATAGGTACGACTGAATCCTTTGCAAGTGCAGACCTCATAGCGATTTTAGAGTAACAGATTGAATCCAGTAATAAATTTTGGAGGGAGAAGTCCCTGACCTTTAGAATAAAATCCAACACCTCTACATCTCTTGAGTTCCATTCCGAGGTTGTCTGCAGCAGCTGGCCTAAGGCTACTGTCTAAGAGCTGCTGAGCATAGACAATTTTGCTCTCAAGCCCACTTGGATCAACACTCCTGGTTGTATCTCACAGTCAAGACAACAAAGCTACTCTAGCCAGTATATTAAATGCTGGATTCTTTCTCTCATCTCTTTTCACTAAAGCTTGTCTTTTTTTTTTCATGCTGTTGAAGCTACAAATCAATTACAGAAATAATGCCTCTGCCTGTATAATTGCTTATGAAAAGTTAGTAGAACGGAAAAGTTTTATCGAGCTGATGAGCAACATGCATCTGTCCCTACTGCATACAAAGATTAGCATGCAGGAAACAATACTGGAAATAAGGACACGTTTATCCAGAAGTTCTTCAAAATAGAAGCAACTTTTCCTATTATTCCTGTTGTTATTATAGTCTGCATGCATGCTGCTGACCCATGCTAACCATTTCATAAAAACAAACTTGTGATTTGAAAATATGCCAAGTCACGTTCTCACTCTGTCTCCAAGTAGACCTTGGCTGTTATGGTTGGAGACACATGTATAGATCACTCTTTGTAATTTCATTAAGGTTGCAGAATCTTGTTATCAATTTCTCATTTAGTGCAATTTACAGAAAAACATCAGTTAGGCTAAAATCAAGAGAACTTTTTCCTCTGTTCTTTTTGTTGGAAACTTTCCAATTAGAGTTCACAGTTCAACTCAAGCTGTTTGACTGAGTGCTTGTTCATCTGTAACAGATCAGTCTGTTGATGAGCATATCCCCACTGGGAAAAGAGCTTCCCAGAAAGGCACTGCTGGAGACAGTCATTCATAGAAATGACTCAAAAAGGTCATTTTGGCTAAATACCATCTCATATACTAAAACTGTAATCATCCCACACTGCTCCTATATATGGTCTTAGGAGCCCAGCCTCCATCAAGCAAGGAGGTATCTTTCCCATTCTTTTATGGGCTCAGCCTGAGGCTCTTAATACAGAGTTGAGCTAATAGCTTTTCAGGGAATATTATGATAGTTCAGACCCTGTTGGAAAGGCCCTACCTGTGAATATAGGCAAAGGTTAATTTTATACTTGAGGTGTAGGTTAGAGGAAAAGAAAAAAAAACAAACACAGGTTAAGCTTATTAACATTCTCGCCTCTTTACAGCATTTACAGGAGATAGTCTACAGTCTGCTGAGACAAATATTTCTGGTCTAAAGAATAAAGCATAGCTTTGCTTTAGTATGCTACTGCTGCTAGCTCCTGATACTTATGTGGTGCACAGGAAACTCTGCTTGTCTGCATATACCTCCTGCAGTCTGCAGATTATTTGTCCTACTGATTTGACCTAGGCTGAAGCTCAGGCACGTAAAAAGCAAATTGCTCCCAGGGCTAGAATCCAAAATGGTTTTGGAATAGAGGAGCCCATGGATCTGAGGCAGGTAGCTCTCTCTTATGAAAAGACAGAGCACTTGAAACTCCTGTTACTGTCACTTGAAGAACTCTGGATGGTTTCTATGTTTAGCAACAGAGGAAATGAGGCATCTAGCTGTGGATTAAGTCTAGAAAACTGTGGCTTGCAGCCAGCAGCATAGGGAGCCAAGGAATACAGTTGAAAGAGATCCTTGGCTAGAAGCCAGAAGAATTGGCTAAGATTCCCCAGATAAGGCATTTCTTTTCATTCTTCCTGGACAGCTTCTAGATTTAGATGCTAAGAGAAAGGCTAATAGCGACTCTAATTCCTCCATACCATGTTACACATTCATGTTACATTTTTAATTTTTGTCCTTTTTTTTTTTTTTTCCAAATGTATTGATTCTAATCCATGAGGAAGGGAGTGCTGAGTTCAGTGGTGGGTTTTT
This sequence comes from Egretta garzetta, assembly GCF_000687185.1. Lineage (NCBI taxonomy): Eukaryota > Metazoa > Chordata > Aves > Pelecaniformes > Ardeidae > Egretta > Egretta garzetta. The sequence continues at coordinate 359,999 of NW_009259602.1, read as the reverse complement.
CAGCTGAGTGTTTCTGGAGAGGAGCCAGCATCTTGGAAATCTGAAGGAAGGAAAGTGTTCATAAATTCAGGGTGTGCTGACACTTGATATTGTACATATGTATGTATGTAACATGTTTTAGCTTTTTTCTCTGCTACTGTTAAAAGGTGAGTAAAGACAAGCAGAGAGAAATAACAGGAACTGTGAGCTTTGGGCATGGTTCCCCTGATTTTACTGCTCTGAGCTTAAATCCACAAAGCATTTACCTCAAGCACACAAATACCTTTAAGTACCTGCACCCTGATCCTCCAGGGTTAGTTCACCATCATCCTGCAGTTCCTGCAGGTCTTTTTGAGGACTGGGAGCTAAAGACAGTGTCCAATGTGAATATGATCCCCAAATCTTGCATGAGTGTCAGAGAGGATGAAGAAGAAGGACACCCTAGCATTGCTCCTGATACTCTGCATATATTTGCAGGAGCTAGGGCATAGCTAGTCCAGGCCTCAAGCTGATTCTCCATGGCCAGTCTCTCCGTAACTACTTTGTTGCAGAACTCAAACATTTTCATGGCCTCATACTCACTCCACCCTGATGTCAGGCTTACTAGCCAGAGAATCTGGTATTGGGTGTTAGAGAGCACTGGACATCCCGCATACTCCTAGACAGCAAAGTTATTTTGATCAAGGAGCTTCTTTTTCTTCTCCATACCTGTGTGTGTTCATCTGCAAGATGAAAACATCATTAATGCACTTTGCAAAGTACCTAAGATGTCCTGGTGGAACATGGTCTAATAAAGTCAGGTATTAATACTGAACTGAAATAGAACTATTACATCATTCTTGCATTAGGAGTCACTTGCTAAGTTTTTGCTGTGAATCCTTTTCAGATAACTTAATTTCATCTATTTCTAGCAAAATTGATGAAGATCTACTCCAGAAAAACACAGTTTGACTATGCAAACGTTCTCCCTAGTATGATGGCAGCATCCACAACAAATTTGGGAAAAAAAGAATCACCAGCAAGGGAAACTCCAGGGTCTCTACAAAAGCTGTTTTCTAATAAAACATTATCCCCTCAGGAAATTAATTTGTATGCTTAATTGGTTCAGAGAAATGATCTTCAGCATGATCCCTTAAGGACTTTGCCATAATCTTCTTTTATTATCCCATGCTTGCTGATAAGACCTGGAGCATTTCCTGCTCGCTTTTAGGATCAATATATAGCAGCATTAGTGTTTCTTTTGGATCAAATTGCCACAGAGTCAAAGGTGGTATACTGGGCAGAGATGTTTGTTTCAGCTAACTCAGTGGAAACATGGCAAGGAGGAACATGTGGTCAGATCAGAGAGACTAAGGGGGTCCTGGCTCCATTTTTGTCACTAGCAGATTAAGGTATCATAGACAACTCACTCTCTCCCTGTTTTCACATTTGCTAAAAAAAGGGCGATAATTCTGGCTGCACTTCTTTGTAGGGGGGTAGCACAAAACTGAAGGCCCATTTATGCCCTCACATAAATCCATGTACTGTCTCTCTGTCTCAAAGACAATTTCATCTACTGAGTCCACTTCCCCAGGATGTCATGAGATGGGGGATTTGCTGTCATGTGGCAGCTGCACTGTTTTAACTGAACACAAACTATTGCACCAGTTCGGTTCAACAAGCTTAAGCTGTGCATGGCATGGATATTGGTTTAAACTTGGTTTATGTTGTTTCACCAAACAAGGCTACAATCAAACCTCTTCAGAGGGATCCCTCTCTGCCAGTGAGCATGTTGCCACAGCAGATACCAATACCAATGCTGTATCGGAGGCTAAGTCCTTCAGATGTGCAGGCAAAGGGGTCTATGCAAGCATGCCCTAACCTGCTTTAGAAGAAATCAGCTGTGTGAACTCAGGTCATCAATTTAATCAATTTAAGCCACACCAGCTGATTTTGCCTGTAGCAGGATAGGCAGAGTTACATAAAGCACCCCACTGGCACACTAACAGGCTGCTATCTCTAGCAGAGTGCTGCTGAAAAAATGCAGACGTAATGAAGTTTTCAACTGGCAGAAAGGTTTACAGAGTGAGTATCTGTCTGATGGTATTTACTATTGTTTTAAACTTTGTTTGATAGCAATTTACACTGCATTTGCATGAATAAGCTGAAATGATATCAAATGAGTTTAAATCTCTGCAGAATTTTCATATGCACATAGTTGTTCCAATTTGACTAGACAGCAAAGATACCCAGGTAAACAAACTGTTAGCATGTAACCCAGATCTTGTTTTTTCTTTGTGAAGTGCTTTGAGATCTGCTTTAAGAAGCTCTAGAAATGTAAAGCGTTTCTCAGATGTACAAACTATTTTTATTTCATTGATGTTCATAACTGGATTTATTTTGCAATATCACATTACTCAGCAGTTGATAATAAAAAGGTGAAAGTAGATAATAAAAATCTAAATTCTTCAAAGAGGGTTAAAAATCAGAAAGTCAGTAACAGGAGTGGACCTGCATTGTCAAACTTTCAATATGTTTCTTTCTCTGGATGGTGATATGGAAATTAAAAGATTATTCATGCTCTGTTCTAACCAAACCAATAATCTATACACCAGGTGTATAGCCCACTGGTTACCTCATATATTGCCAAAAGACTTATCTAGTAATTTGATAAAAATTGGGGTTTGGCATTTGTCTATGTAAATGGGACTTGGTTTACCTTCTGAGGTTTAATAAAAGATCACCTGTTGAGAACACTTAATGTGACTTCAAGGAAAATACTGTCAGAACTTACTGCATTCTATAGCTCTGTATTTACTGCATAACACTTATTTTCTGAAATAAGCTCAGCAAATTAATTTCTAGTTTTTCTTATTGTTGGACTGGTAGCTGGAGGTGTGAGCCAGGGACTAAGGCCTCATTGTGCGAGGTGCCGTTCAAACATGTATTACAAGTAGGTAATAAACAGGGCAATTCTGTTATCAGCCAGCCAAAGACAGTTAAGAACATTAGCGGTGCCATGCATCTACTTTTACTTAGAGCTGATGAAAATTTGGGATTTCCACTCACAAAAAAAAAATATTCCTTGAAATCTTTTAAATTTCTTTAAAAACAAAGAAAACTTTACACCAAAAGAGAAAAAACTTTCTTCTGCAAGTGTTTAGGATTCACTACACCTGTAATTGCATAGCTGCCAACAGCGCAAGGCAGTAGGTGCTTGCAAACCTCACCCTCTCGCTTCAGAGAGTTTTGCTGATAATTTTTCATGCAATAAAGCTGAAGATAAAATAAATCAATCTTCTGTAAATGAATTTGCAAGACTCATAGTTTCAGGGATTACAGGTTTTCAACAATGAAGAGGAAACAGAATGATACATGTCTGAGGCTAAGAGCAGTACTATCCTTGGAAAGCGAGAGGATAAGGCTGCCAGAAAACAAGCTCTTCTCAACACGTTACAGAATTTAGATCAGTGTTTGCTTACCTGCACATGTGTGAGATGACACAGTTTCTAGCAGGAGGGTATGGGAGCTCTCCTGCAACCTGAAGACCAGGTTGGATGGGGCTCTGAGCAACCTGATGTAGTTAGCAGTGTCCCTGCTCACTGCAGGGGGGTTGGACTAGATGACCTCTAGGGGTCCCTTCCAACCCAAAACATTCTATGATTTTATGATTCTATGAACTAGCAATTGGTAGAACAGAGGAAGCAGATAGAAACAAATTTCATGATGAAGCTCAAAAGCATTTTACCAGACAAATTCTGGCAGTGGGTCTGTAGGCTACCAAACATTCTCCCATTTGATGATGGCGCTGGAAATCAGCTGACTGTAATTTGGGGGGGGGGGGGGAAATACAAATGTTGATCAAACAGGATTTATACAGCTGCTTTCTTACCTTTTTTTTTTTTCTAAGAAAGCACTTGGGTGTCTTTGATGTTCTGATAGCCTTGCAGAATTGTTCCACTGCTCACGATTGCCATTTTGAGGGAAAATAGAAATCCTTGATTTATTGATGTGCTCCATTCCCTCTAGGAACTGGCAATAGGTCAGCTCTTTCTGCAGAGCCAGTACAGGTTTGTCAGAGCACAAGTTTCCAGCTGGGACCAGACGTTGCCAAGCTGTTGTGCCCTTTTTTTTACTTGCCAGAGTAATGTCAGGCTGCTGATGGCACCATTTATAGTAAAAGCTCAGAACTAATTTCAGTTTGTCTTTAGACTTGCAACAATGTGGATGGTTTGCTGTATTTACCTCAAAGTCTTTGGTTAGAGATCAGAAAATTTCTAAAATTTGCTGTAGCTCCTACAGCTGGACTCGTTCTCCGGATAAATCCCATCCTGGTCCCATTACACAAGTCCTTAAATTACACAGCTATAGTTTGGCTCTGAGGAGCTCTCCCAGGGGAGATAGGAGGGCATGGGTTAAGCAGCACGTATCAGATAATTTGTGAAGGGTAATACCTCTTTATTGCTCTGGGATTCTTCAAGCTTAGATCACGTTAGATGAGCTTCTATAGTGAGTTCTGGATTTTTCCAGCTTCTGCTGATACTGTGACTTTCACTTCCCAGTGTAGTGTATATACTTAAAAAAAAAAAAAGCCCAGCCACAAAACCGAACCACTTCAATACCCCCCCCTCCTCCCCAAAAAAGGTGCTAAATCAGAATATCCCATAACTTCTGCAAGTGAAAAGCTCCAGTTCAACAGGGAACTCCCCGAATAGTAAGTTTACATTTCCAGACGGAGACAGAATGAGTATTATTTTAACATTTCAGAGTTGCTGTGAGACGGGTAATTCTGGCTTCCATCCAGCTGTGTTCATATGTATGTACATACAACTTCATGGCTGTTGCATCAAAGGGGCTATAAAAGTGTAGATCTTGACTGCATATTTTTAATCCACATGTTGCATAATAATGTCACATCAAATAAAGTGCTCAGTTAAACTCTGACTAGATTAATACAACAAAGGTGGCAGGCAGTTGTGCATATTTATATTTGCTGCAAGGCAAACAAGTATAAACATTAAGGGAAGGTACAGTATGTTCAGGGTTTCATCTGTCATGAAGCACCAGGTAAACCATGTTCACAAAAAGATAAGGATCAATGGAAAAGGTAAGGTGGACCATCCACAGCCATTCTCGGCCTGGGTTGCCATGGTGACTTCAACCCAAAGTTCCTGGATGTATTTGATTTCTATTATAAAGACTGTGAGTAGAGCAGAGCAATTATGATTGATTTATGGCCTTTAGAATAGCAGAACTTCTCAAAGCTATACTGCCTTTATAAGAGGAGTAACTGAGTGCTCCCATTTTTTTCCTCTCCTGTGTGTTTCCTCTACTTTTTTCTTAGTGTGAAACAGTCTCTGGTCCAACAGCAAGCAATTATTGTTGTTGTTCCTATGATGTGCAAACTAACATCAGGACTGGCTAGCACAAAACACCCCAGCAGCAGGGCATATCAGGTATATTTTCAGGGAGTCCACCCTGTGTAAGGGAGGGCACAAAGGAAAGGAGGTGACGTGTCTGATACGCTACCAAATACCTGAGAAAACTCATTACCCTCGGGCTGGCAAGATATAAGGGGGAGACCTACCTTGCAGACAAGAGGAAAAGAGGGAGAGATAGGGAAGAAACTCATAGAAGCATCTTCAACTGTTATGCAATTCCCACAACAGCTGCGGGATGAATAGGCTGTCTACTGCTGAGGAGATTTGTAACTACCAAGAATGCACGTAACTGCTAACACGGCCCGGGTTTCTATATGTGCTTTGCTGTCTACGCTTTCTTTGCTCAGATGCTTTTCCCACACTGTCTGGTGTTGCCCAGGGCTGTCAGCTTGAGTTGTATAGATGTTTCCAAGCAACCAGGTCTGCCTAACACTGTGCAGCCCCTTGCAGAGATACCACCATAGGTCCTGGCAGCAGTGCAGTTTCATTAGTGCTGCTTCTCTCTGGAGTTGATTAGGGTAAGTGCTAGAACAGGTCACAGTTGCAGAGCTAGCTCCCTTACAGGCAGGTTACTCGTCTCTGTACTGCTCTGACTCCACAGGGTAGTGACAGCTAACATACAAAGGAAAAGTAGCAAGTTGCACATGTTCCAGCTCACTTCTGGCTTCAGAAAGGCTCGCGATTCCAATGCACCTCCTATACCAGCCACTCAGAGATGAGCTTCACCTTCACCGAATAGAAGATGTATCTTCTTTGGCTCTGCCTTCTTTTTGTCCTATAGGAGGAATTAGAAAAAAATACACACTGGTCCTGCAGAATGTGAAAGGTTTATCATCGCTGCACAGACCAATTTGGGGAAGTCCAGGTTCTACAGCCTGCAGTGGGCTGAAGCAGTCTCTGAAGTGGACAAGAAGATTGCCTGCTGCATTCAGGCACCTCTGCACCACTGTTAGTCCTCTGAACTCATCAGTACAACTGAATCAAGGTGGGACCCCCAGGAAATCTCCTGCACTGATTTCTCAGTCACAACCACCATGGCTTTTCACTACCAATTGATTTTCTTAGTCAATAACTATAATCTATGCACAACCCAGTTGTTTCCATCTGTCAGAGCTGGTAGACTTCTGTACCAGCCCTAGAATCTTCATTCCAGCAGGATGTCTTGTCTTGTTGCTTGGGAGCACTTTCATCTCCTCTGCAGATAGGTAATATTTGGTTTGCTTAGGAGGCAAACAGATTTTGTACTGATGAGAGGGTGCAAAGAAGATGCAGCCAGACTCTTCTCAGTGACAGGGCAAGAGAAAATAGATGAAAATTGAAACATGGAAGTCCTGAATGAGCAGTAGAAAACCCCTTTTTTTACTGTGAGGGTGCTTGATCAGCCAGAGAGGTTGTAGAGTTCCAACCTTGGAGATATTAAAAACCTCGCTGGACACAGTTCTGGGCAATTGCTCTAGCTGCCCCTGCCTGAGCAGGATTTGGACTAGATAATCTCCAGAGGCCCCTGTCAACCTCAACCGTTCTGTGATTCTGTGCCAGTGCAAGCCGTTTATTCCAGAGGGAAGAAATGCAGAGAGTAGGTGTTCACCAGGCACAATTCGCTGACCTCAGTGATGTGATGGTGCTTCTCACTAGTTGGCAAGCTGAGCAGAACCACAAGGGCAGGAATCTGAGTCTATTCAGTTGCAGAAAAAAATCTAAAAATGCGCACAATAGTGCAAAGCGATCAAAAATATTTATATTGCATATTGAAATCCTTTTGTTCTTCTTTGCATTATACAGTATAACAAAGCAAACTTAGGATATAATATCCTTATTGTATGTTAGGCTGTCAAAGAATGACAGAACTATTATGGGTTGTGAAACCCCAGGACGTTTAGTGAATTACAGTGTAGTATTTTAAAGAATGCAATCATCATCCTCCTGTCACTTTAATTCTGCTGAAGGGCTGAGTTTTAAGAGCCAAAAGAGACTTCCTAGTGATTCCAGCCTGGGATGCAGGAAGCTATTCCTCTTGTTCATCCCGATTCTTCAATCCCACCCTGCCTTCATCTTTCAGGAAAACATGGACAGCCTCTGGAGAGCCAACTAATCTGCAAGAAAAATGTTTATTTCCACCATAAGAATAAATTCTCAAGAACCATTAAATGACAACTTAAAATGTTCTTTCTATAGCAGTCCTTCAATATGGAAGCTGGTTATTGAGGATGAAACCACAGCAGAATGTGTTTAAACATGAATATATTTCCTAGCTCTCCCAACCTTAACTGTGCGCAAGAGGAGGGAGTTTTCTGAAGCACTGTCACATTTGAATGATACGGGTTCAGTATTATCACAGCTTTGCTGTTGGGCCCACAGTTTCTTTGGGGTTTACATTCAAGGGGGAGATAATGTTCCTGCTCTGACCTGAGAGCTCATGTCTGTCCTTGGGAGTCAACTGCCTATTACAAAATGTTCTCAGGAGGGATTTTTCCAACTCTTTTATTTATGAGGGCACAAAGAAAACAGGTTAATAACGCTCAAAAGCCATGGTTCAAGTGCTGTGACTTTAAACTAGCCCATCATTTTAGAAAGCAGGTGGCAGTTTAGACTAACAAATCTTGCATGTATTAAGGAGGGGGTTTAGTTCACTGGCTTCTGTTCTTCTGTCTTAGGCAAGGTTATAATCATTTGGGAGATAACCTTGTTTAGTTGTACATAGTTACTATCTGTCATTCCTACCTGTTTAAATTGTATAACAAAAAATAAACCTCCATCTGTGTTTAAAAAAAAAAAAAGGCCATCCCGCTCAGGCGGGACTGTCAGGTCTTTGCGTGAGTTTACAGCGTGGCTTGAATGAGGTGTTCAGCATAGTCCCTACTTCATGTGTTAAAGGAGAGTTGCATCTCCTTGGGATGCAACCAAGGTGTGGTGGCCATAGGTTAGGACATTATATGCATGGCTGGAAGGAGCTGTAGTTGCACTAAGTCAGATGAGAATGATTTACCTGCGTTGCAATATCCCATTTCTATCCTCTGCATGACAGTTCCTGTCTTCCTCTGTCTCCTTTCTTTCAGCTCCTGATGAAATGAGCTGCTTGTTTTGTAGCCCAGACAGCGTCTGTTTGCAGTGAGATGAAATCACAGTGACGTTCTTATTGCTGGGGTAGATTGCTTGGTGTCATGAGTGAAACACCACTGCATCATCACTTACTCCCCTCCAAATACTTCATAGCTTCGTTACCCAAGTGAGACTAGCCTATCAGAGGGGATGTGGGATGCTTTTGTTATGGAACACGCTCTGGTGCATTTATGAGACTACTACTGGTTTTAAGCCTAATTCCAATGTGAATGTTCCCTTCATAGAGTCATAGTCGTCTTTGGAGTACGTTGCTCATGAGTGACTTTCAACAGCCTGCAGAGAGCAGCTGATAGTGCCACTAATAGCCAGGGAGATCCTTGTGCTATGGAGCAGGTTTTCTTCCTGTTGGTTTGTTGCAGCAGCAAAAGGCTGCTGCCATTCTCCCTCTGAGTCCACAAGGCAGCCAGGGTATGGACAAAACTCATGTCAAGAAAGGTGACTGAAAGGTATACCGTAGGTTTCTACTTTGCTGAAATGACAGCAAGTGCCGCTAAATTAGAAGGGAGCACTGACACGTGATGTTAAGTATCAGGTATGACAGGCCCATGCCTAGAGTCCAGATTCCTTGAGTTCCTTATGCGATTATACTAGATTTCAACTCTTCTTAATAAAAAAAGTAAAAAAGGGAAGAAAGAGACAGAAGGGAAGTTGTTTCTAGTTTCCAGGACTTGGAAGAGAATCCCAGATGCTGTAGGACACATTTCATCTGTATTACAGCTGCTCTCTTTTTAGAGGTCAAGAAAAAAAATTTTTGAATCCAGGAGCTGAGACAGTTGCCAAGGGAAACTCAGTATTCCAGAGGGGAAAATTGTTACTACATTTGCAAAAGTTGAAGTTTCTGTAACAACTAAATGTAAAACAAATGTGACATAAGGAGGAGGAAAGAGTGGGTGGGAAAATGAGGAGATGAATTACAAAGTCAAATCAGGGTTTAGCACGAAGTCCTGAAGTCAGCTATCTCTCTTTACAGCACACAGTTTACAACATTGAGTTCCACAGAATACACTTGGGGAGCTCTGTACTGAAGGACTCCCAGGGCATGGACTGTGTGTTGGTCTACTGTGCGGCACAAATGTGCTTGGCTCTGCTGTTACTAACAGTAAGTAATAATGAAAAGCCATGATAAAATAATATTGGGTGTCACAGACTGAGACAAGGGGCTATTTCAGGTCAAAGTTCTCAAACTATGCTGAGTTTCTAAATATACCAAGTACATTTACACACAGTGTTGCAGGCAGACATGAGCTCATGCTGCTCATGTTCCAGATTATGAGACTGCCCCAATGCGCAAATTAAGCAGCTACATTCAAAGGTGCTGAGCTCACACCAATATCCCTCACATGCAATTCTTGTTCTGCAAACCATCTCAGGAAATGCTGTCACTGTTATTTATAGAATTATATTTAGTTTTTCTGTTTCCAAACAGAAGAAAATGGGTGGTTTACAAACAACTGAAAGGATTAAGTCTTGCATGATGAGAAACAGGCAGTGTTCCTTGTGCAGCCACACATACAATCCACCCACATACATAGTACGCGGGCACTGAGCTGCTCTGGACAGGTATTTGAGAGACAAGAAATGGAAAGTATATATAAAGCTGCAAGGAGGCAGACTCTAATTTGCTCCTCTTTTAAGGTACGTGCCAACAACGATGCTGTCCAGAGCCAGCATGCAGCAAGGGAAGAGTGATGCTTTGCAGAGTGGCCACCCACAAGTTGTAGCAGCTCCAAAGGAGTAAGCCTGCCCTAGCTGGCTTTCTGCAGCAGCCCTTGCCTGGGGCTGGGCATAGTGGCACAGTGCTGTCCTGAATCATAACTCTTACTTTTTCCAGTAGCCTGTGTGCTCTCGTACTAGATGTAAGAGTCAGCAGTTCAGGTCAGACTATGCAGGATGAAAGCATGAACGAGGCAGTGGTCCTCTCTGCTCACTGTGACTCAGATCCCAGAGCCTGGGAGCTGGGGCAGTCTACCCAAAGGCAATATGTTGAATGCACTACAGTGTTTTTCATTCTGTCACGTATCCTTCAATTGATTTTCACTGGCCACAAATGCTCTGCTTTGGGCTTGTCATTAGCTGCAAATTGATTGGGTTTGAACATCAGCAGGGAGGCTGGTTAGATGGTGCAGTACCTCTCTTACTCACTTGCCCAGGACTGCTCTAACTCACTAGTGGTCGCACGTGCATTTTGCAATGTACCTTCTTTAGCCTGTCTTGGAACTGGTTATCATGATCTCCCTGGCAAAGATGACTGTGCCCATAGTCTCAGCTCTCTGTCAGAGGCCTGTCACTGAAGAGAGCTGATAGAAGTGTTTCAGGAAGGGCTGATGTGAACGTTAATGCTGGCAAGTGAGAGGGGGGCTCCCTCCTGCTGTAGTTTGGGTGGCGTGACGTAGATCATAGGACCTGCTGCTGTGTCCTTGGATGCTCTTGCTTTTGACATGGGCTGGGTGAAGAGGCTGAGATGTATTTTTTTTTTTTTTTCCATTTTACCGTATACTCTAACAAAAGCTTCTGCCTTTGTTGAGATTGACGTGTTTTAGAAATACGGATCAATTCTGACAACATTTCACACATACACAAACAGAGGCAAAGTGCATCGTGTCAAAACATCCTGTTGTGATGTTTTCAGAGTAGTCTGCGGGGTTCATTTCAGAAGGTTGTTTCAAAATAAAATTCATTTTTTCAACATCAAAGTAATTTGAAAAATTTGACAGCCTGAGCTTTGTTACGGTAGATTTTAAAAACTTTCATTCCTTTTATGGAACACATCAAAATGTGTAAGTTTTAATTTCTGCCATTTCTAAGGAAGTGGCAATTCAGCCTCCCCACCCCTTCCCCCCGATCTGGAGGTAACTACATCAAAAAACATTTCTTGTTTAAAACTTGTTAGCTATCCTCTATTACTAAAGATGTTTTACTCCCTATGTCTCACACCAAAGACTATTCCATTTATGTGAACAAATTAATCTCTGGAGCTTCCAAGATGTGAAGAAATATTTGACAGCTGGGAACCAAGGAGATTAAGGAAGAGTTTTTGCTACCTAAAACCATGTAAATATATGGTGTTGTTTATAAGAATGCCAAGGTCAAAAAGATTGCATCTTCAGGGATCAAAATACCTCTGAAATCTACCTGTGACTTGCATAAAATCTATAGTAAGGCTGAAAGCTGGAACCAGATCTTTAAGTGCACGTTTTAACCAGCCAAGCGTTAAATCTTCCTTTGCTCATATGCATCAATAACCTTCAGGCTACAGACAAAACTCAGAAGATGCTTCTATCTAGTCAGAGGCACTGAGGGAAATCACACCAACTCCAGTCTGATGGGGAGCAATCTGCTCTACAGAAATTCCAGTCACTGGCTACCCTGGTTCACTATTGCAACAACAGCAGGTGGTTTGAGAGGTCCTTTCATCCCTAGAAGGGGTCGGCCGCCAAGCTTACAGTGAGAATCAAGGGGCCACATTCAGCTCTCGTTTTCACTGGTGTTCAGGGAGAAGTGGGAGCTCTGCATCTGGGGAGGGCTAGCTCCTTGCGGGACATGCGCAGGCCCGGTGCTCCACGTGCACGCGTATTGCTCTTTTCTAAACACAGTTCTTAGTCCTGTTTGCCCTCCCGAATATAACTGCATGTGTATTGATTTGGCTTCAGAACAAAGTATTAAAAAAATCTTCAGAGGTGAAATAGCTCATTGCAGCTGCATAAAATATTTCACCCATACAATTGCACAGGTGGGTTAATTTTAAGCATGCCAACCAGCAGTTGAGTAAGGAGACCAAAGAACAAAACACAGGACGTCTGGTTTCAAGGCTTCAAATACCTGGTTACTTGGCACAAATTGCTGAAGGCATTTTATGACACACATAAATATTTGCAATATAAAATCACAGCTTGAATCCTTAACTTGCTTTATCACCAAAACTGAGACAATTTAGTTTAGTAAAATCTACTTAAGCTCAGTCACCTTTCTGAGGCTAGCATCCTGTATTCTCTGAATGGTCCACATTAGGTCATGCTAAACTGACAGGTCTGAAGCATGGAGACATTAATTTGTCCCAAGAACAGACACATTGATACAGCATATGCCCACCTGCCCATCCCTCTGAGCATCAACCTGTTTCCACAAGGCTGACGATGTGTTAAGTGAGGGTTGTTGGCCAGAGCTAAGTCCTGACCATCTTTGTGCAGTTGCACAAGACAAAATCTAGTTGGGCATAACACTTTTATGGAAGAGGCATTAAAATAAGGTTTCTGGAGGAGACTGTAAAACAACTTAAAAAAAAAAATCCCATAAAAGTTTCAGTATTTTTGATACAACAGCAAATTTAAACAATGATTGACTGGTTGTAAGTGCAAAGAAATTAATGTATGGTTTTAAGTAAGAAATACAGGATAGGTAATACTGCCCCATAAACACTTCGTTTGGGTACAGAGAGACTATTAATTTTCATGATTCTTCATACCACAAGACAGAAAAGTAATCGTTCAAGTCATGTATGATGAAATCTAATGTTGTGGTATAATTTTTTCCCATCGATCGGGTCCTAGCCTATCTGGAATGATTTATAGGAATAACTAGGGACAGGAACTTACTGCAGTATTGCAAGGGCCAGTTAAGTTTATGTGCTGTACTGATGTTCAGAGTTAATGGATTTTAAATTATAGTCTATGTAGTACACCTACTGATGCAAGCTTGCCTTGAGGGTCTGAACAGAAGAGGTAGGTGGTGGAGCTGGTACAGCTGGCAGTCATCTCATCAGTTGCATTTGGATCGCTTGGGTATGACTAGCTGTTGGACTCCCCCCTTCCCCTCAACACGAGCCTGTGACACATTGCAACAGGTCTCAGGAATATGCTTGAGCACAGAGGAAGAGATTATCTGGAAAAACATTGGACTATTGCTGAGGAAGTTGTGATGTGATCCATAGACCTGCTGCGGACTCATTTTAACACCTATTACTTAAAAATGTCTGTGCCTCTCTCATTTCATTTATAAAGTGAGGATCATGCTTTTTCCTTTGTCTGTCCTATGTGTTGAGTGCGGGAGCTATCTAGCTTCATGCATACACACAACCCACAGTATAAAAGGTCCTCATTTCTCTTTGTAGCATTAGGAAATATGGAAAATATGTCTTAATGGGCTATAATTCCCACCTACTACCAGTGCTTTTCCCAGTCAAAAAGCCATAAGTTCAATAGAGAAAAAGGGAAGGCCAGTGTTTTCTTATTCTTCTAGTTTTTCTGCCCTGTTTTCTCTGCCTTTGTCCCCATTTTTGGTATAGCTTTTATCTTGGTATCTTTGATACCAAAACTAGAATTTCAATTACTTTTGCTTTGCTTTCTCTCTGTTTTGCTACCTGTTGCTATGGAAATCAGCAGTACACAACCATTCAGTTACCTGATCCAAATGATTTTTTGAAACAAAAAAGAATACTTCTTTCGTTAGTTGCCTGGTCACTGCCCCTGCCTGTTCTAGTCTGGACATATGAATACGTTATTTTTGGAAGAGTAGTGTTGAGGAAGCTGTCAAGAAAGGAGTGATTACGTCTGGCCAATAGTCCAAAATGTGACCCTCCAGCCACATGCATTCAGGGCAATTTGGATCCCAGCAATTTGGTGGCACTTTATAATAATCGTTCCTCAGAATTAAGTTACTGCTGAACTATTTCTACCCTTAATGCAAAATTCCATTTCCCTCTCTCCTCCACACACGGCCCCCACACACCCAAACATCCTTCTTGCAGCTATCATCTGTCAGACATATGATCAGCCTGGCAGTGTGCACACATGCATACCTTCCAAAAGGATGTATGTTTGCATTAGTGCTTCTTTTAGCACTGAGTCAATCTAAACGTGCTACAGAATGAGAGGAGCAGCATTTTGCACATAATAAAATGTGAGAGAGAATGGCATCTTTTAAGGCAACAAGTGAGGATGGAGAAAGCTCAACAATAGCACCTGCATACTAAAATATTTCTGCTTTGCACCCTGGCTAGGCAGCCTTACTTAATCTCTGCATTGTTTCTAACATACAGCATGCATCAGTGTTCTCTAGCTGTGATCAGAAAATGGAAGGATAAAGATCAGGCTGCACCAATTCCTATTTTTCTTTCTTCTCCAACTCTTAGCTCTTGTTTTCCACTCCCCAGAGCCTTCCGCTAATCTTCCAGGCATGCCTTGCAAGCTTTGCTGGTTCCACGATCCAATTCTTCCTGCTTTGCAACAGCTCTGTCATCAGCAATAATGAAAACCAATGCTTTCTTCCCTCTACTCAGTGGTCCATCAGCAGAAGTCAGTGAAATCTCCAGGGAAGCCAGTTGGCAGGACAGCTGTGTGTTCTGCTACCTTAGTTTTAGAGGCATCATTCAAGAGAATTAGGCACCTAGTTCTGGAATGGGGCATCAATCTGCCCTTTCTAGGTCTGAAGGTGTCATTCCTTGCTACAGGGCCTATCTGCTCCCAATGCAAACCAGCTGATGGGCCTGGGAACTGCTGTGTTTCTGACTCCCTTTTTTCCTATGAAGATACAAAGGAGTTAACCTTTGCAGGAGGGAAAATGTTATTGCTTCTTGGTTGCTCTGTCAGTGAAGCAATGCAGCATTTACAGTTCCTGGCTGTAGTTAGACCTCTGAAAGATATGGCTGCTACTCAAAGATCACAGGTAGCACTCATCCATCACCTGGAGATACAGTAAAGAGAGACAGGCCAATCTGTAGTAAGCAAGTTTATTTCATCTCTTCTGACATCTATGGATTAGACAGCTGCTGAGAAGATACAATAAGGTGCTTCACCAGGAGTTACTTTCTGAACTCATCAGAATTGCTGATGACATGAGCTGAAGCTGTGGCTGGTCCCTATCCAGTGGTGATATCCCCACTGACGAAGGAGTAATGCTGAGCCTTTACCGTGTGTCAGACTTGAGTTAATACACCAGGATTTCTGGCTCACTAGCAAGAAACAGAGCACCCATAAAACCCGTTTCATGCCGAGGCTTCAGGCAGGAGACAGGTGCCCTCCCTTCCCCCATCGTCATCTGTTCCCAAGTTGATGGAGGCAGCCACTGATCTGGATGAATGAGCCAGATTCAGGGCAGTGAGAGAAGCATCTGCCTGACTCAGGCCACCAAACAACATCTGCCACTGGTGTTGTTTCTGAGTGATGCCAAAGAAAGGACAGGACCCAAGGGGTGAGGGTTTCATCTCAGAACCTGAGGATTGTCTTATTTGCCTCACCCCAGCAGCAGTGCTTTACAGACACAACTATAAACAGTTACTGCATGTTAAGAATCAAACTGGCATGTCTACCTAGAGGGTAAATGGTTGGTTTTTCCCCACGCACTCCCCAAAGGTAGCAAAAGAGCTGCTTTTTCTGCAGATCTGTGTCAGCACATGCAGTAGGAGCTCTCAGCCAGCCCTGGCAGACCTGCAAAAATCAGGTCACCCACTTTGCTCACACCTTTGGGTAAGTGGCCTTCCTAGGCTTGGGAAATAAGAAATTCAGGGGTTTCCCTCAAAAATAATTTTTCTGTGGCCTCAAAGTGCTGATTAGGCTGTGCTGTCCATGTAGGGCACAGAAGGAATAGAAATGGATGGAAAAAAATCCCACAGCCCCTTCTTCCAGAGGCTCTGTGTAAAATATTCCCCTGGGATTTCCCACCACTAGAGAGTGACCCGCTTTGATTATCCTGGCCTTGATTATCTCCTAAACCTCCTTTTACATTAGAGCAGTGTAAAGAGGCCAGGAAAAGATCTGGGCATGATCTCCTTCTTAAGGTACAATTCTTCATGGGATGCTTTGGCACAACATCCCAGGAAAGATGGAAAAGAGCACATCATCAGCCAGCACCTCGGTGGCTCACAGAGAGCATGCTAGCAACTGCTTGAGGGGGCACAAATCCTTTTTTGTCTTTTTTTTTTTTTTTTTTTTTGGCCCTGGGAAAAGAAAGAGGAAAAAAAAAAAAAAAGGCAATTTACTGCGTGTCTGCATCACGTCAAGCAAACCAGTCCATCTAGGCACATGGTAACTTCACTCAGAATTTCAGGCTCAGAGACAGACATTTCTATCCAGGCCATCAGTAAGTTTTGAATGGGGAGCCACAGTGGACAACAGAGTCTCATAGCTATTGTAGGCTTCATCATAAGGTGTCAGTATTAAGCCTTCTCACTACCTCATACCCTGCCAGAAAAATAATTTCCTTGCATGGTGTCTGATTACCCAAGTGACAAAACCTCAAAGGCAGTTCAGAGATAACAGGAGTCAGTGCAGGCCAGCGCCTTTAAAGAGACTTTCCATCCTGTGTTAAGCTCAGTCAAAATTAATTGGGCCTGAGGGGTCAAATTTTTGTAAACACATTTAGGTACAGTTGGATATCTAATTCCCACAGTTGCCTGTGAAAAACTCACCTAAGGTTTATCTGAATTTTTAGGTACTTAAATAATGTTAAATAACCATCCCAAAATCTTGAATTCTGCAGTCAGACAGAACACTTGAGCTGTCATTTACAAATCATGTTTTTTCCTAATAATGGGATTACTGGAGGAGTTTTGCAGTTGCTTTGAGAAAAGTCAGTCTTTCATATCTATACTTTCACCTCTTAAATTGTGGGAGGGATGCACAAAAATATCCGTCTTATTAAAGTAAACAAAGCCTATTTGTGTGAAGAAACTGAATCAATTTTCATTACTATCCTGTACGCAAACCAAATATGACTGACAAAGGGATTCATGCAGTTCAGTCACATTCAAGTGACTGATTAGTTTTCTGTTCTGTGGATTGCACACAATTTCAAGGGGTGTTTGCTTCCTTATGATCTAATGGCAATTTAGGTAACCTTCTTCCTTGTATGCTTTATGTTTAAAATATTTGCAATACCTGCTGGCAACATCATCTGATAGATGCCTAGAAACATTGCTTAATTCTCTTAAGACACATGGTGACATTAAACAGCAGCAGAGTTCAGGACAAAGAAATTAGATTGCAGTTTGCAGAGGGAGTTGCAGAATGGCTTGCTGGGTGAGGAGCTCTTTGCAGGGAGATGTGGCTAGACTAACTTTCCTGAGGGCTGCTGAAGGACTAGGCTGAGCTTATGGATACGAGAATCAGCTCCACTCACTGGCTCTGTGAGCTGCTCAGGGAAGACTGATGTACTGTGCCTGCAAGAGGCAGAGCAGTCTGGGCACAACAGGGAAATTAATACAAGGAAAGCTGTGAGGGTTTCCCCAGGTCAAAAGACGTGTTCCCAAGGAAACTCCATCATGTGACCACGTGACAAATCTCCTGGGATATATGTGGCATATGCAGTCCGATGTCTTCACTGCAAGCCTGGAACATGTGGCCAACAATTGCTCACGCTGCCCCGGCGCAGCAGGAGCCGAGGTTAGTGGGCACTTCCCAAAGCTGTTTTTCTGGCAAGCTCAATTCCCTGACCTATTCTGTGAGAAAACCTCACAGATTAAAGAGGCAGTGTGCCTCCCTCTTCAATGCCAGAAGGATTCACGCGCAAGAGAGAAACAAGCAAACTATCTCGCCAAAGAGAGAGAGGAGAGAGCACAGAAATTATTTTCAATCTGTGTTTTTGCAAGGGCAGGGAGAGACTCTCACTGCTCCACTTCTGTGGATTTGCACGCTGCCAGACTCAGGCCAGCTTCTGAAACTCTGCCATTTAGCACACTGAGCAAAAAATAATTTTAAGCATCGTGCAAAACTCTTCTCTGAAAGAGGAAGAAATCTTTTAGTATCTCCTGTCAGATTGTAACCGTATCTTGGAAGAGAAACAAATGTGTTTTGGCACACAAAGAGGTCAGGCTGCATTTTGATGGCACTGTTCACACTTTGTCCCTGCAACAGACTGAGCGTTTGGAAGAGCAACGATTTATTACTGAATGAAAGGATGTGAAGAACATTTGGGTTTAACCTCTCCACCAACAGACGTTTTAAAATACTGCTGGCAAGCTGTTCCATTCTGATAGCAAAATACTATCAGAAGTTGGTGGTACACTGCTCTTCCCAGGATCTAGACGCTGTAGTAGATCAGAGCAAAGATCAGGCCAGGCTGGGGTCCCTTGGTAGGAGACAGTAGCTGATGTTTCAGGTAACATGTCCCACAGGATGATTATGCACACTGTGAAAATCATCATTTACCTCCTGCCTGAAGAGATGGTTATGCGGAACTGCAGTACGTTTTTCTGGCCTTGGCATGAACCCCTGCCAGTGGTGTGCAGGTGATTCTGCTTCAACACCATCACAGATCTCACAGCATTTACGAGGGTGACATATTTGCTGTTTGCAGATGGGTAGGAGGCATTTCCAGGCTGCTTTAGGGTGTGAACGGCAATAATCCTATGGCCTCCCTGAGCCAATGTTGCTGGTTTCTGCCATCATCATGCCTTTTGGAACTCATCCAAGGTCTGCTTCAGAAGCAGAGGGACTAGAGAAGGTCAGTGGGCATTTCTGTGTCCAGTATGGTCTCTGTGGGCAGGAAGACCAAAGCACAGGTAGCTCAGGGAGTGCATTAAGTGAACTGCGTCTCTATTAAATACAGTTTCATGTGTTTTGGGACCACCTAGGGCTCTGCTACACATCCCACTGCCATCCTGGCCTGGATCTTCAAAGGCACAATGTGAATTTCAGCTAAAGACATGGAAATAAGCCTCTTGCACCATATTGCTTTGAGGTCTTTCTCCCACAGCAGTCTTTCAGAGAAACTGGAAGGTGGATCTAGGATTTAATCGAAAAAGACAGGGTATGAACCTACAGGTCACCCTTGTAGAGCTCAGCAGGCGGGACACCAGCATATTACTTTCTCTGCAGCAAGCTGAGTTGTGCTTTAACCTTTTTCACTGCAGAAGAGACGCTGGCCCCCCTCTCTCTCCTTCCAGCCCATCCTACTTGGTAATGCACAGTAACCCATGACCCCTCGGATAAAAGATGGGGATACTAATTGCTTGGAAACACTCCACAGAAAGTGGACGTTAAGTGGACTAATGCTGAACAGCAATGGAAATTACAACATGGACATAATCAGAATCCATCACAGCTAATGAGATTAAAGCAGATACCACAAGAATTCATAATGATCCACTCTGTGCCCCTAAGTTTTGTCAGTGCATCTGAGCTGTGCTTTGCTCTCCTCCTGCCCTCTTGCACACTTTAAAGAGTACAGACAAGGGAGGACCCCAAGACCCTTTCATCCTACTCTGTACCTCTCTTATACAACCTTTGTTTCTAATTGTACGCAGACACAACAGCAATGGCAATGACTTCATTGCGAACCCCTCTAATGAATAAATCATCCTAATTTCAAGGCAAAGTTAGCACAACCCTCCACTGTGTCATTTCCATGAATCACAGTGATAAAGGGCCATGCTTGTTGAGACATTGCTTATGCAAATGTAATACAGCACTAATGAATGTAAGCAAAGTCCTACAGTGCCAGGACAAGGCAGGCTTGTGCCAAAACTCCTAGGAAGCGGCTGTTGCTTTGTTCAAAGGAGCAAGTGATGGGCTGGGGCAGAGAGGCTCTCAGGAGCCTGGGACTGTGCCGTTCAGTTATTTCAGATCCAAGGTTATGGTCCTTATTCTTTAGAGATACACTTTCATACCAAATATTTCTGATTTATAAGCAACATGGCCTCTCTCTGAGTTCCTGGAAACTGATAGGGGTGGGGGTATTCTGAATCAGGATGATCCAAAGACCAGCTCCTTTGTGATGAGATAGCAGCATAGTGGGAGTGTAGAGTAAGGCACTGGAAAGGACCCACAATACTTTGGATTTCCTTCATTATTCTCCAAAGCCTAATCTAATTTAACACCTCATGAAGCAGGGCTTTGCTGAGGAGGTATCTCTGTTTTCAAGCAGATCTTGTTATTTTGTCTCTGCTGATATTTGATACCTTGATGTTATTGTTCACATTCTCTAGAAGCCTATAAAAGAGGTTTAGAGCCAAATGAGGGTTAGTCCTGTGGCACTAGATGATTTATGGGTAAAGTGTAAGAAAAGGCCCTGCCACAAACAGCCTGAAGGGCAAAATAGCTGGGTGAGGGGTAGGATACCAGAGAAAGGCAGAATGATTTCCTCAAGGTCACACAAGTCACAGCATAAAGCTAGGAATAGGCTTGATGACTCACAGGGAAGTACAGTAAATTGTCCTGCT